>NC_055965.1:22716792-23016792 GCF_018492685.1 Alosa sapidissima | reverse complement strand
TTTAGTTAGCATTACATAGGTGTGTGTGTGTGTGTTGTTTACCATGGAACCTTTAATATGCCATCACTCTCATCATCATCATCATCATCATCATCATTATCATCATCATCATTGTCAACAACAACAAAAACAACAAATACAAGGACTAAAGTGTTACAGTGAAGTATGTTATCCCATCTTAATTAATGTACTTAGATCTAGGCATAGATAATGTGGTATTTGCAGTATTAAAGATGAATGGATGGACAGAGTAGTTTACCTTTTTCTCTGAATTATGTTAATACTGTAGACTGTTTTTCAACTTTGGTATGTAAACAAACATGTTCAGCTTCTAATGAATATAAATAACATGACTAATTTTAGCAGATATTTTGGACCTTTCATGCTTATCTCGCATGCAAATGAATAATTATGTTAGTTTCATGTTGATCTGTTGCCTTAGGGCTGAGCTACACCAGGTGCGTAACTGAAGCGTTCCGTTTGCGATGCAACAATTAGCTTCCATTATAATCAATGGAAGTAGCTACACCAGACATGACAGTGGGGCGTACGTTCGAAAAAAATAGACCATTCATCTAAAATGGATTTTACGCGTCGCAAACGGAACGCTTCAGTTACGCGCCTGTTGTAGCTCATACCTTACAGCTCACAGTTAAGTGGTATACTCCTCTGTGCACATTACCATGTGGTGAATATCTGCGTCATAGACCTCTGAAGTTGGCCTACAAAAACGCTGCCATTTTTGACATCCGGTATCTGATATTTTTCATATGGGGAAAATAACATGGGGATTTTGAATTATCGCACCTGTTAAACGCTCGCGGGGATGAAAAAGTCTGAAATGCAGACATTTTCCTGAACACACTTTTATCCTTTGCCTTTGATTGGATACTATGATCTCCGATATACGCAAAGGCGGCACACTTAGATTTTTGCTACCTCAGAGCTAACTTGCAATGCAACTTTCCATAGGTAGTTAGCTTCAATTAACAACCGGATCTCGGCCACCAGGGGCCTCATGTACAAAGACTTGCGTGGATTTCATACTAAAACATTGCGTACGTGCAAACCTGAAAAGTAGCGTACTGTACGCACAAAAAAATCCTGATGTATGAAACTGTGCGTACGCAGCATTCCATGCTGCTTTTCTTTGTACATCCCAATTAACGTGAAATTAAGCGTACATGCACGAGCATTACACTCCACCCTCTCTCCTCCCTCAATCACACTCATTTTAATATGCTAACTAGAAGGCCACTCGAGAGCGCAGACCTCCTCGAAGACAAAATGGCCTATCCCGCAATATTAATCACAATGAAAACTCATTCAAACTACACATCGCGCACTCGAAGTGGAATAAACGTTGATCCAGGCCACATCGCCACAACATTACGATTTCTGGATCATATCCCTATATTTGCACACAAGTGCGACAACAATAATGCGAATGCTTACTCAGGGAAAGTCAAAGTATCCTATGCAGTCAATCACACTAAGGGAAATATAGCTTATATCCGCGCTTATTAGTCAGCCTATCTATTCTATCTATATGTGTAGGCTATAGGTTTCACATTCCCTTTTAATTTGTATCCTCTAATAAGTCTACATTATAGATAGGTTGTTGCATAACTTAGTATAATTTGACCATGTTGCATGTCCATTTATATAGAATACATAGGCCTACTTTCGAAGTGTTATCATTTTTAATAACTCACGTTTCACAATATACTGTGCAAATAAAGGCCTAGGCTCGCGATCAACTAATGTTGTTGCGCTGCAAAGTGTCGCCAACTGAATATACACATTGGAAATGTGCGTACGCCAGACATGAAGTTTGCGTGGAGGACCGCACATTCTCACGTTCAAGTCAGTCTTCGTACATCCGGACGTGAGCGTCAGAAGTGGCGTACGCAAGCTTTGTGCATGAGGCCCCTGGTCTTTGATGAACACCCACACAAATCGCCCAGTGGTATTGTCATAAGAAGAGAAGCGGCCATCACTTGCCCACTGGTTCTTAAGGTCAGTCTTTATCTTATCAACACATGTAAATCTATTTGACCCCAAACAGAAATATTTCTTGTTGCTCTCATATCCAGGTTTGTAGTCACATTTCATGCTGACGGCTGCTCCTGTATACCCTGTCACAGTGACCCCATCAACAGCATCTATATATCATATAATAAAGTGTATCAATCAAACTATAAGGTAGAAATTTGACAAAAGGTGTGTTGATTTACAGGAAACAAGAACTGCTTTGCATCATTCAAAGTTGAGGTGTCATTTGTAACGCGTCTGTCATCTGTATATTTGGAGTTTTTATAGAGCATCTATAGTATCATGCTGTATCTATAGTATCATGCTGTAACATGCTTAAAATATGTGGCCTCCCCACTCCCAATTTACCAGTCTTACACTGCCATCACTCACCAAAGGACCATAGGACATAGCACATGATGCCTTCCACCCCCCCCCCCCCCCCACCCCAATCACTCACGGTTTGGTAAAAATTCCATCCCATCTGCCATCGCCGCTCTCAATAATTTGCCATCACCGCTATCAATAATCTGCCATAACCACTCTCAATAATCTGCCATCGCTGCTCTCAATAATCTGGCGAGGAGGTAACGGTGTCTATGTTTGTGTGTTTTTTTTTTGCTTGTGTAATTTGTTTGTGTAAACTTGTCTTCTTGTTAAATGTGATTATAGACAGCGTCAACAAATTTCCCCCGGGAGACAATAAAGTTTGAATCTGAATCATCGTGTCAGACTGTCAGTTACATGACAATGTTATCAGAGGCCAGGAAGAAGAAATGTGAGTCAGTGACATCAAGTTCCACAAATGTGTATTTTAGAAGTTGTGATGAAACATATTGCACTGACAAGATTAGCTCATGCTTGGACGAGTGCCTGTAGGCTAGACAGTGCATTCTTAAACTACATTGTCTGTCTGTGATTAAATATAAAGTATATTTATATTATTTACTCAGAATTCTTACCTGAGGTCAGTATGAGTGACAGGACAAGAAGGGTCATCATTCTGAGACGAAGTCCACAGTTGTTCCGTGACTCATTTGATGCAGAGTTTGTAGCTGGCGATCTCATGGTTTGTATGTATTCAATGTGTGTAGATTATGTGTTCTTCAAATGCCTGCAACATCTATCCTTTTTTGTGGGCATGCTGTGGTTTAGTGACTTCCTCTGCACTGCAGTACCAGCACCAAAGATCTAATCTAGCTCTTTTCCGGCACTTTCCTACAAATAGGCCTCAACCAGAAAGGGGAAGTGGATAACTTAAAACCAGGCTTGGAATTTCACCATTCTGGGGGCAAGGCCACTTGGCCTTCAGTTGGGCATATTTGGTGGGGGGCACAAAGGCCACATGTCAGGGCACCAAGGCCAAAGTTAACTATACAGTAGTAGGCTATAAAAATGATCAAAGTTTAGCCTATTCACTGCAGTAGACCTGCATCACTGTATGAAACATTACAAAAACATGAAATGAAAACATTACATATTACATAGAACTGTAAATCATCTGACTATCTAGGCTATATATAACATTTATTTTATATTTGGCCTGTTATGAAATAATGTATTGAACAATTTAATCACAGCTCAGCTTTAAGAAACTCAAATAGCCTAGATGCATGCTTAGCATTTTGTGATCATTAAGGCTACTTTCACAAATTCTTAGTCAGCTGTACTCTGATTTACCAATATCTAGGCGATATTTGTAACATTTATTTTGTATTTGGCCCGTTATGAAATCATGTGGAACAATTTAAACACATTGTAAAACTTAAAGACCAAATTTGGAGACATCCATGTATGTCGAACTTTACTGCAAATTCAAAACTGGATTACTCTGGAACGGCTTACTGTACAGGGGACTGCTTTACACCTTTGTGTTCGGTAAGGTCTCCTGTTTATTCTGATATATGGTTTGTCATGTTGTTAAAAGAAGGGTTCGTAAAGTATTCCACCGAGATGAATGGGTAGGGAGATCATGGGACGCAAAACCTTCAGTAGAATGTATGATTAAATTTAATTATATTATTTACTTTTCTCGCGAACCGTTCAACACAGCAATTATCGGCTAACATCGTTTAAAAGCTGAGAAAAAGCTCTTTCATGTGATACTTGTGATGTCTGTGTGATGAATAGGCTACTTCACGAGTAGTTCAACTGAGAATGGGTGAATTTGGACGCAATTTCTTTCTTGCGCTGTCACTTTCTCCACTGCGTAAAAGACTAAATAAATTTGCACTGTGAATGCTAAGATTATTTTGACAGGCCACAGGCTAAATAAAATTGCTATTAGTAGGACGCAAAGCAGAATATTGAAAGAAGGGGGCACCAAGGCCACCGTGGCCTGTAAACCTCTGATTTTCAAAGGGGCCTCACGGCCAACGCAAGGGGCAGCGACGGCCATGGCCGTCGTGGCCGCCGTGAAATTCCTACCCTGCAAACTAAGTATAAGTATAAGTATAAGTATATATACTCTTTTGATCCCATGAGGGAAATTTGGTCTCTGCATTTATCCCAATCCGTGAATTAGTGAAACACACACAGCACACAGTGTACACACAGTGAGGTGAAGCACACACTAATACCGGCGCAGTGAGCTGCCTGCATCAACAGCGGCGCTCGGGGAGCAGTGAGGGGTTAGGTGCCTTGCTCAATAAAAGAAGTAAATAGAACCTGAGATTGTTAAAATATCTGAACCTCATCTTCAGTATAATCTTAATGGCAATGGTGTCACTCACTGCCATGTAAACTGCTAGTCTGATTACAGTCAGCCTTGAACTAATGACTGTGGCCCACATGTTTCACATTTTAATTAGTCTTTTTATTGTTGCTGTTGTTGCCCATTATGTAAAATTAATTAACCTTAATTGTAAGGCACTTTGGTACAACTCAATGGCACTGTAATACTGTCTTCCCACCACTAGGAAGTGGATGTGTATCTTGCTGTGATGTGAGTGTTAGACACGAGGTTACACACAAGTCTCTGGCGGACAGGAAACAGAACAGATACTAGACAAAATGCCTCAATGTACTGTAAAAAAGGGAAAATGTTTATTTTATTTCAAGATAGAGTAACAAACAACTAAGAAAGTAACAAATATGATGCATGGCCGGGGTCTAAATACAGAGCCTTGTAGGACCTTACATTTTCTCATTCAGGTAACTCACTGCCACCTGCATTAGCTGGTGACCTTTCATTGTAAAATTACATTACATTACATTAACATTCAACAGCATGTATACCCCCCCCCCCCAGCCCTAATATAATAGGAATGAAAATCTACAATGGAAATGCTAACACTAACATTCAACAATAAAAAAACAAACAAAAATAAAATAAATTAAAGGTATTGAAAATGCTAAACATTGTCCTGCTGAAAGAAAAAAAATGCTTAGAAACCAGCTGGTCTTTGCTGGTTTTCTTCCAGCTCTTGCTGGTCTTTGCTGGTGGGGTGCTGGTTGACATTGTTGCTGGTTGACAAGGTGGTGATGCTGGTTTTCAAGAATGACCAACATAACCTGGCATGGCCAGTTAAACCAGCAATGTAAGACCAGCAACACCAGCTAAAATAACCAGTTTGAGGTGGTGCGACAAGCAAAAACAGCTGAGTTACCATTGTAAGCTGGGTGAACCAGCTACTGCTACACAATCAAAACTCTTGCAGAAACATATATCTTCAGCTGGTCATCATTCATTGGGTGGTCCATTAAGCTGGTGAACAAGCTGGTCAACCAACAAACCACCTTAAGCTAGTCATACTGTTTTTTATTATTATTATTATTATTGAAACAACAAGAGAAACTATGGAATATGGAAATTGTAGCTATGAATTTTGCGAATATAAAATGTTTTAGTGCGGAGTATTTATGTTGGTGCCGTTGTGCGGAAGGGCGCGCTGATGTTAGCGCCGGTGTGTGGTGTGCAGTGTGTGGGGCATTCATGTTAGCGCCGGTGTGTGGTGTGCAGTGTGGGGCATTCATGTTGGTTCTGGTGTGTGGTGTGCAGTGTGTGGGGCATTCATGTTAGCACCGGTGTGCGGTGTGCAGTGTGTGGGGCATTCACGTTGGTTCTGGTGTGTGGTGTGCAGTGTGTGGGGCATTCATGTTGGTTCTGGTGTGTGGTGTGCAGTGTGTGGGGCATTCATGTTGGTTCTGGTGAACGGTGTGCTTTACTGGTCTGAACTAGTCCTGGAGTACTCACAGTTTCCCTGTCTGAAAGCAATGGCCGCTGTGTTCGGGCCTTCACCAAAACTCACTGCAGAGTAGCCCATGTCAGTGCAAGGGTTTGTGGGTAACGTAGCAGTGGAGTATGTAAGGTCATCAGAGGGCATTGTGGGTAATTGAGCTGTGACATACACAGTGTTGGTTTCTGGGAGAGATGGATTATGGGTATCTTTAATCTCTTCATACATGCAGTCCGGCTGAGGAACCTGATTGGAAGAAACAAAGCAAAGAACATTAAAAGTGACTTAACATACACACAGTTTTGGGTGTTTTTCAGAGGGACCTGGCGACCTTCTCAATGTAAATGGTAACACTAAAACAAGGGGCTAAATTAAGATTTTTGGAGGAAAAGATCAAACAGTCTGCTGTCCCAATAGATGGCAATGGACCATTAAATTACACAATGATCCAAAACATACAGCCAAACAAGGGAAGAAATGGTTCACAGAGAACAATATCAACATTTAAGAGAAGCCCTGCCAGAGTCCAGACCTCAATCTGTCAAAAAAAGTGAGCACAAGGCCAGAACGATGGCAAATAATTGTTCTTGCCTCAAAACCCAGATTGCTGCTAAAAAGGTAGATAGATATATAGATAGATATATAGATAGATAGATACTTTATTGATCCCCATGGGGAAATTCAAGACGGTTCAAGGTGCGGTTGTGGGGACATAGAGAGGCTTGGTAGCTATTATAAGAACCATGTTAAGAGCTGTGATGTCAAATACAGATGTTTCCATTGGTTATTTAAAAATGGAATTATTTTTTTTTTTTTCATAAAATGGCTAAAAAGGATGAAAATGCTTCTTTATCTGATTCAATGTTTCTACCATATTTTCTTACAACCTTTTGGCATGTGGCAGTGTCATTTTCAGTCAGAACAAACATATTGGTCTAAAGACTAAAGAAAATCAACATTCATTTTTTTTTGTGCAGGGGTATGAATCATTTTGTTCGTAACTGTATATTCGTAATTGCACATTTCCATCCAACCTCAGATGTCAAACCGAAGAGAACATCATTATTGGACAGACTGACTGACTTTAATATTGACTGACTTTAATATTGATTATTATACGGCTCTTCACAATGCTAGTAGAACGCTCCATTGACTTGAATGGGATTTCCCAACGTTCTATGGTAAAATATTTTCATGTAATTACCGCTGCAAACCTATGGTAACGTCGGTGTCTTCCGGACTGAGTGCTAGCCTCCCAGAATGCAATGTGTGTGAATGCTGGATTGTGTAATGTCGGTTTTAGTGAGTGTAATTGCGTTTACCATGTCATGTATGTGTTAGCTTGTGTAGTCTTTCTTTAGGTTGTACCCCATGTGTTTTACCCTGTGTATTGTATGTGACTACCCTGTTTGTGTATCGTGCTTGTTTTATTGACTTCCCTTGTGTTTCCTATGTAATGGTGTGTATGAGTGATTCCCGCTTCCGCTATTAAACCTTTGATTGGACAACTGTGTGTGTCGCATCGATCGTTACATTGGTGTTAGAAGCGATTTTTGAACATGGCCTCCGCCCAGCGAGAGAAGCCGGGAGCGGGAGACCTCACCACTGGGTGGAGGCCCACGCAAGAGGATCCGGAGAGAGCCCTTGTAAGGGCTACTAAAAAGCTTATAGCGGTCTTCTGTCCTTACTGCCGCTGGAGGAGAGGAGCTGTTGTCTGGACCTGCCTGTGGCCATGGGAGGAGATCTTGTCGGAAGGGGCCTGAAGAAGCAGTCTCGGAGAAGACGACGCTGGCCTGGGCGTTGGCTCCGCTGCGAGAAGACCAGGAGCCCCTGCCCCCGCCGGGCGGCTCGAGGCTGGAGTTGGCAGTGGCCCTGGCCGCGACGCATGAGGGAGAGCGGCGAGGAAGAGGTTCCTGGATGACGGACGGTTGGCAGAGCTGCTGGGGGCAGCGAATTCACGACGGTAGGGCAGCATCAGCGGAAAAACTGAACTTTAAAACATTTGGGTGCGTGTAAGAGGCACCGTGCTGTGTGGGCGCCCGTTCTAGTTGGCCTGTTGGCCGGCGCCAGAGAGGAAATAAAGAAAGGTTCGCTGTGTTGGGTTGAAGGCACGAGTCAGAAGAGGGGGGTCAAGCCTGCGTCGTGACCATGACGGAGTGGAGCGGGCCGGGAGCAGAGGAGGACAGCTCTGCGAGGAGGCAGCGCGAGGAGGGACGCCGAAACCGGTAGCTGACGGCCTGAGAGCTCAGCGCGTCCGGCTGCAGCCGAGCTGATGCCTGCCTGTCCTGGTCGGTGCGACTGTGGACAGTGTGGAGTGGAGCGACGGAGGTGCAGCGACAGTTGACCCTTGAGTTCCGGTGCTTGGTGCCAGTCTACGGTAGTGTAGGCCACCTAGGGCCCCGTCTGGAGCAGGAGGAATGCTGCGGTGGCACACCGTGGAAAGTGTGACCTGAGGGCGGTCACTGAGAGGGAGCTGGGGACGAGAGGCGACAGCCATGTGACTACTAGCACGCCCGCACTGGATTGCTAGCAGTTGTGGTTCCCCAAGTTGGCGAGTGAGCTCATGCAGTGTGCACTCCACGTGTTGTTCGCGGTACCACGGACTGATGGACTGAGTGAGTGAATGCCCACACCGACGTTATGGCAATGGCTAAGCCGAGGAGACATTGGCGAGGACGGCAATGGCTCGCGAGGGGGCTGTGTAACGTCGGTGTCTTCCGGACTGAGTGCTAGCCTCCCAGAATGCAATGTGTGTGAATGCTGGATTGTGTAATTGTAGGTTGTACCCCATGTGTTTTACCCGGTGTATTGTATGTGACTACCCTGTTTGTGTATCGTGCTTGTTTTATTGATTTGTTTTATTGAGTCCCTTCAGGGCAGAACAAGACCCCTCCGCTGCGCGTTGGGGTCCGGTTCGCCCTGTCGGGACTTATTTTCCCAATAATGACCGGCGTTCTACACATTATCCCTTACGTATGACCCAGAGATGAGTTGAAATAATACAACCCATTTTTGAAGCCATCCTTGATATCATTGCCTTTATATTCCATACTGTTGGATCAACTAATAACTTATCACCGACCAAACTGGATACTCAAGCCTATGAGTGGATGTCAGGTTAGAGCAATTGAACAGTCAAACAAAGGAAACGTTTCCCATCTTAAACACTTACCTGGCTGTTTCTTCTGGTGTTTGTATCGTTGGATGGAAGTTCTGTTGGTGAAAAAAAAGTTCAGCAAAAATGTGATTAACACAATCATCATTATTTGTAAGCTGTGCAAATGTCAACGTGTAATGTGTTGCGAAAGCATGCCTTTTGGAGAAAGACTCACAAATCTTCTTTGTTTGTGTGTGTGTGTGTGTGTGTGTGTGTGTGTGTGTGTGAGTGAGTGAGTGAGAGAGATACATCTATTGATGTGAATATAGTTCTCTGTCCTGGCATAGGGTGTACCTCACCTTGTGTCCTGTTTCTTTTGTGCCTGTAAAGCAGGAACACTGCAGTTGCCACAACGACCATCACAACGATCAGAGACACAGAGAGGGTCAAGGGACTGGCACCTAACAAAACACAGACAGTAGAACTTAGTGGGCAGTCTCTTTAATATATGTACAGTTTGTCCTGCTTATGCTATATCTATGAGATATGACACTTATAATTAATATACATTAATATTGTGACATTTGTTCCCTGAATAAAAGACATTACAGCATAGGTCCCCACCTAGATATAGCCTACTACATTTTGCAGGCATTTTGTATTTTGTGTATGTGAGTGGAGACAGACAGGCAGTGTTATGCTAGCTGACCAAAATAAGCAGTCTTTACCAGGAGATGTTGAGATGGTGACTGGAGTCATGGACATGGATGCCGGAGATGATGGCCACGTGGTTGATTTGTCAGGAATATGAATCACATTAGTAGATGCTGGTATTCAAATGTCATTTCCCATTTTCAAAGGTCCAAAATGAGACAAACAAGCTCAAGTCAGAGACTGCATTATTACAATCAGTCTAGGATGGGAATATACATTGGATTTCTTTGGATATCTTCATTCAAGTCTTGGATTAGGCCGTAATCAATGTCAGAGCAAACAAGCCCATACTGTCCAATCTGCAATCGTCACAATGACAAACATCATGCAGCATGGGGTGAAATTATGCCCTAAAAGTTTTGAGAAGCGGGCTTGCAACCAGAAACTCACAGGTCTGGTCCCCAGGGTCAGTAGGAAACATAACAAACTGCATTACTAACACCTCCCTTATCATCCATGCCCTTGAGCAAACCACAAACTGCACTACTAACACCTCCCTCATCATCCATGCCCTTGAACAAACCACAAACTGCACTACTACCACCTAGAGTTTGTGTTATCACTGCTCTTACTGTGTTTGTGTTCTCTGAGTATAGGATAGGTCAAATATTGAGGGGTTATTCCATGCCAAATCAACAGATTTTAGAAAATATTCTCATCTTAGTACCTTGATTTTGTTTCATGCCAAAACATGTACAGTACAACCCCAAAACAGAAAAAGTTGGGACATTGTGTAAAACGTGAATAAAAACAGAATGTAAAAATCTGCAAATCTCTTAAACTCATATTTAGTTGCAAAAAGGACACAGACAACATATCAAATGTTTAAAATGACAAATTTGACTATTTTGTGGAAAATATATGCTAATTTCGAATTTGATACCAGCAACATGTTTCAAAAAAAGTTGGGACGGGGTAATAAAATGTTGGAAAAGTTCTGTAATGATAAAGAAAACAAAGGGAAGAATGTTTCAACTAATTAGGGTAAGTGGCAACACGATTGGGTATAAAAAAGAGCATCCCAGAGAGACAGGGACTCTTAGAAGTAAAGATGTAGGGGTATCACTCTGTGTAAACTTAGGTGCACAAATGAGGAAACAATGTAATTTTAATCTTAACATGAAATTGTGAAGTATTTGGGGAGTTAATCATCTACAGGACATAATATTATTAAAACATTCAGAGAATCCAGAGAAATCTTTTGGACCTCAGATGACATTGCATCAATACCAGACCTGTTTCTAGACCTGTCATTGTATGGGCTCAGGAAAAACTCTGATAACCATTGTCTATGTGCACAGTTTAATATCAATTCAAAAACTGCAGCCAACATTGTAACAGCTAAAATTGTATTGAGACCTGATACAGAAAATACCACCCTCTTATCTGGGCCTGAGCTTGTTTAAAATGGACTGAGGTAACGTGGAAAAAGGTCCTGTGGTTAGACCAATCAAAGTTTGCCATTATTTTTGGAAATCATGGACTCATCTGGGCTAAAGAGGAGAGGGCCTATCCAAGTATCCAACCTATCCAACTTGTTTTAGTTCGAAACCCAACATCTATGACGGTGTGGAGGAGCATTAGTGCCTACAGCATGGGCATCTTGGCAAAGCACAATCAATTCTGAATGATGTATACAGGTTTTGAGCAACATATAGTGCCATCCAGGCAATGTCTTTTCCAGGGACGACCTTGAATATTTCAGGAAAGCAATGCCAAAATGAATTCTGCACATACACATGTATCTAAATAGTATTTCTCCATAGAGGAAGAGTCCAGGTGCTAAGATGGCCTGTCTGCCATCCAGATTTGTCAAATTAGGTGCATAATGGAATGGAAAGCATGACTAAGAATACCCCATACTGTTGAGCAACTGAAATCCTATATTGGGGATTAATGGGACAAAATGACATTCTCAAAACTGTAGCAAATGGTCTCCTCAGTTCATAAACATTTACATAATTTTGTAAAGAGGTGAAGCAGCACAGTGGTAAACATGCTCCCGTCCCAACTTTTTTTTAAACATTTTGCTGGCATTAAATTAAAAATTAACATATATTTCCATGAAATAGTCCAAATTTTCATTTTCACTAGCATTTTACACAACGTCCCAACTTTTTCTGTTTTGGGGTTGTACAACAACTACTGTGCAAAAGGTTTAAGCTTGTATCTACTTCATGTTCTGAGATGTGGAGGCTTCAAAAACAGGGTTGTGAGTCTGATAAAATGCATTTTTTAGAGTGAAGTTCTTTGGGTCATCACTTTTGCATGATTCATATTCTTGAAATTGTCAGGGAATATGTTACACTGTCAAGTGTCTTCAACTTGTAAATAATACTGTCAAATATTTGCTAAGCTATGTTGACTTGTTGAAAATGTTATTAATGAAAAATGTAAGTATGTTTTGCCCACCATATCTTCACAATGAATCCCATCAGATACTTTGAATCTATATAATACTACTGCTTTAGTACTCTCTTACCAACTAGGTTGCATCTACCACAAAAAACATGTTTTGAATAGTATATTCACAAAATATTGTGCTGGTACCTTGACTCAAACTCATATTAACTAGATGTACCGCAGAGCGGTACAAAATATGACCGCCGCCTAGTCCAACACATTTTTTCCACAAAAATAAGTCACGCTTGTCAAATTGTGTTCATTTACTACTTTGTTCCTTTTTTGTGTGTTTGTAATTGAGTGTGTGCAGAGTGTGTAATCGTTTTTGTGTATATGTGTTTTGTGTGTGTGTGTGTGTGTGTGTGTGTACAGTATGTAGGTGTGTTTGTATGGGTGCATGTGTATGTGTGTTTATGTGTTTGTGTGCGTGTTTGTGCGTGTCATGTGTGTGCATGTATGTGTGTGTGCATGTGTAGTGTGTGTGTGTTTACGTGTCTTTGTGTGTGTGTGTTTTTATGTGTGTGTGTCTTTATGTATGTGTACATAAATAAAGCAAATCAGGGAACCACCTACTCTTTGCGATAAGTGCCATGGGATCTTTAACAAACATGGTGAGTCAGGACCTTAATTTAACATTCATGCAAAGGAAAACATCTGCAGTACAGTGTCCCTGTCACTGCAATAGGACATTGGGATTGATATTCGTTTGGTGGCTTTTGGCCACAGGGAAGAGTGCCACCTACTGGCCAGCCACCAACACCCCTTCCAGCAGGAACCTACTCTTCCAAGGAGGTTTCTTATCCAAGTACTAACTAAGCCTACTTAGCTTCAGTAATTCAGCAAAGTCAGGGTATCTGCTGGTCTGGCTGCTGGCTAAAAACAAAAGGTGAAAGGCATATATGATTGTAACTGTCTCACTGAATTGCATTGTGCACACTCAATTCTCACTGGTATCTGCTAGACAACAAGTACCAAAACATGATTAGTTCATAGATTTCACCTGTAAAATACATTTTATACAACCCGACCCCCATCTGGCCTGTTCATAATTCTGAGAAATTCTTGAATTGTGTGCATGTGTGTGTGTACGTGTTTGTGTGTGTGTGTGTGTGTGTGTGTGTGCATGTGCTTGTGTGTGTGCCTGTGTGTGTGCATGTGCATGCATGCGTACATATGTCTACTGTGTGTGTATGTGTCATACGTATGATTACTGTGAATGTATGTGTGTGTGTGTGAATATCTGATTATGCACATGTGTGCATATGGAATGGGTTAACATGACCCCTGGAGGCAAACATACGCAAAAAATTGGTCATCCTAGGCCCTACGGTTCTCAAGATATTCACAGAAAACTGTGTCCGGCCACCTACAGGCCAGTTGGTGTACAGTAGCATAAATTAATTTATTGTATGGCCCTATGTGTATCTTTGCAGTGGCAAGCTTTCTTAATGACATTACAGTATGTGTCGATAGGAAAGCACTCACAGGTGGGTGCATACGTAAATTTGCATTCAGTTGATCCACTAATACTTTCCCTATTTTACAGAAATACCCCATTCAAAAGGAGAAAACACACAACACTGTATTACTTACACCGGTCTTAACATAGTCACTCCTACTCATCCTGGATTGGTGTTACGTAATGAAATGAAAAAAAACAGCATTCTACCTCAAGGGGGTTTGTGGCCCATAAAGACCAAGGCCATCCATGTGTTTATTTATGCTAAATTATATTTAAAGGAACCGTATGTAAGAAATGTATTTCAATTAATCCTAAAATGGCCCTGATATGTCACTAGACATTAAGAAATCATGTTCATTTCAAACACTTATATCACTGACAACAGTAGTCTGGCCAGGATATTGTCATTTAAAAAGTGAAGTTGCAGCCCTCAACTGATGTTGATGTTGTGTTTTGACATGTCATGTTGTGTTTTGGCCTGATGCGCCACCCTTCACCTACTGTATCTACTAATCACAAAGTCAGTAGTGTTTCAGCATCCGGGTTGGAACCTCGAGTTAGGGGGGAGGAGGAGGGGATACACCGCTCTACAGTAAATTGAAATGACCAGTTTTGGCCACAATCTTACATATGGTTCCTTTAAGCAGACAATGTTATGTCAAGCCTCGCTTTATCACTTAACTTGGATTTCTTAATTCTGCCTTTGTGAAATACCCCTCAGGTGGGAGGCATCTGTTGATTTCACATGGAATGACCCATAGGTCACCTTTAAGAAGCATGAGGGGGTAAAACTCACTTTTGATGACCTCCAGTCTGACCACACTCTTTGTTTCTCCTACCCCACACCAATATATCCCAGAATCCTCTGCTCTTAAGTCAGTGATGGTCACATTGAAGATTCTGGCAGAGATTTCAGGCTGAAGATCCTTGTCTTCTTTTAAAATGTATCTGCTGTGGTTTGGAGCTAGTGATGACACCAGGAAATCTTCCAACTTACAACCAGCGTCTTTTGCTCGGCAAAAGTACTTGGCTGTATTTTTGCTGGTCTGATCATGTTGATATTTGCAGGTGATGATGACAGACTTTCCCTCATCTCCTGCCACCACTGTGAAATGTAACGGACACGATCAATAATTAAAACAATAATTTCAACTTCTACATTATTTTATTTTTTTAATAGTTGAGTGACAGACCACATAGCATATGTTGACATAATATTGTTCCACTATATATGGTAAAATCTTGGTGTCTGGTGTCAGAGTAAAAGCCTTTGGTTCTCCATCTCCATCTCTGGAGCTGGAATAGCCTTGGTAATAGAATTATAGAAACCTGTGGAAAAACCCACAGGGCTTGCACTTAGGGGCTGTTCACACCAGGAACAATAGAAACACCATAACAATAAAGATAACAATATTGATAAAAGCGTCCACTGTGACCAACAATAAGGAAAGTCTCTCCTTGTGTTAATGAATGTGACGGCTACAATTTGATGGATTCTGATTGGCTGTCATTGTTTTATCCGTCTCAAAATCTGGTTATTGTTCTTGGTGTGAATGACCCTTGGATGGCCCTTAGGAAAAAGTCTTGGACATGTGTGGATTTGCAGTATTTGTTTGTATTTATTTTTGTGTCTGTTTGTTTGTTGTTTGTCACTTACCTTCTCTGACAAGTAACTCCTGCTCAGTGGTTACAAAATTTACTTCAGTAATGACTGCACAAGTGTACTTCCCAGAATACTCGGCTCTCAGTCCTCCGATCGTCACATTGAACACTCTGGAAACGGTGTCGTCATACAGAGTCTCGTGTCCATTTTTTGCCTGAGTCTGCCCTTGTTCAGATTTAATCAGACAGTTGTCTCGGCTTTTTTCACATTTCCCCTTACAGAGGCATTTGCTCTTATTCTGAGAGCCCTCTGCATATGGACATCTGAATGTTGCTGAATCTCCAACATCTCCAATGACTGGATTCACTTTTAACAAGATAGATAGATAGAGACAGGCAGACTGTTAGATATAAGCAGGAAAGAAATGCTCAAGTTTATGACCCAACACTTCAAAAATAAGTTAAGAACACACTTTTATACAGTAGTTTCTAGTTTTACTGGTTTTCCCTCCAAAAGAGCCTACCCTGTATGTGGACTTCCATGAGCAGGTCTGGTGTTTCTGATGGTGATGCTCCTCCAGCTGCACACCAGTACACTCCTGTGTCCTCCCCAGTCAGGTTAGTCATGGTCACCAAGAAGTTCTTGTCCTGTTTATGGTCAGTCAGCTTCAGTCTCTGAGAGGTTCGCTGTCTGCTCTCTTTATCGGATACAATGATGTCACATCCTGCACCCTTGCAGAAGTACTTGTGTCTGTCTACATGCTGTGCATCATATGGGCATTTGATGGTAACTACTCCAGCAAGAGGTCCAGTTTCCTTTATGATATCCTCATAAGAACCTATAAAACCCCAAAACACAAATTCCATTCATTATCTTGATATGATTCATCACAGTAAAAAGGTCACGCATTTGTATAGACTATTTTGATTCCATATACATGTGTAGAGTCAAGAACACATGTCGACTTAGCAGGAAGCTGGAAAGGGAAACCCCGCTATGGCAAGTCCCGATGACAGCTCGAGATTGACAGGCTCATACGGGCCAAAAGGCAACTTAAAGGAACATGCCAACTCTTTTGGGAAATTAGCTTGTTTGCTGTCTGCTCTAAGTTAAATAAGAGGATACATATGTTTCTCTTATCTGTGTGTGCAATAACCCAGTCTGACACCATTGGGCTAGCTTTGCATAATTCACTGGAAGTGGGTTACACCATTTAGACTATAGATAAACAGAGTTATAGGCTAAATGCTGTAACTCAAAGAAGATAAGGTCATCCTCTCATGTAACTCTGGGGTAGACTGCAAATTAGTTATTTTTTCCTTTAAGAAACAAGCAAGCAGAGAGGGACTAGTGAGAAGGTATTAGTGTGTGATTGACATACAGGCAGTGATGAACATATTACTGGTTTCTAGAACTTCTCTTGTGGAACTTAAACTCTTCTCAACTCATATCCACCTCAGCAGAGCCGGACAGTAACGGAGTACATTTACTTGAGTACAGTACTTGAGTACAATTTTGAGGGATCTGTACTTTACTCGAGTATCATTTTTGGGGAGTACTCATGACTTTACTCAAGTACATTTGAGAGGCAAATATTGTACTCTTTACTCCACTACATTTCTATCCATAGCCGTGAGTACCTGTTACTTCTTCTTCTAAAAAAGGAAAAAGCAAAAATCTCGGAAACCCTCAATTTGTTGTTTCCCTCTCAAACGTGATTGGATTGTGCAGGCGCCACTGATTGGGACAGCCAGCAATCACCTTCAGCTTTCCGCCAAAGTCAACTCCATGGTTAGATTTAGATAAGAGACGAAACCATGGACGAAACAATGGATGAAGACGCAACAGGTCCATCCCGGGAATGTGCCAACCTGTGGCCCCACCTTGCCAGACTATTTCAATTTTCTGAACAACTTAATGATAGTTTTTCGCTTCAAGTGTTTCAATTACAAAATAGTATTTTGTATTTGAAATACGTATTTGAAATACATGTATTATAAATACTGCCCATCCCTGGCAACATGGTAAAAATATATAAATGACTTGATTTTACTTTCAATTCCTTTTACATTCTCCAAGGTATTAACATTAACATTTTTCATAAATCCATGTAGGATGTTTCTGTACATAAATGTAAGCACTGTGGCAGTAGTAATGCAATATTTAGAAAATGTACTCTTGTACTCTTGATACTCAAGTACTTTTAAAAACAAGTACTTCAGTACTTTTACTTAAGTAGACATCTGACTGTTGTACTTTTACTTGTACTTCAGTAAAATTTAGCAAAGGGTATCTGTACTTTTACTCAAGTAATGAAGCTGTGTACTCTGTCCGCCTCTGCACCTCAGTCAGAATTGGACTACACAACATACTCATAGACTGTATTTATCTGTATACTTTGTTAAATAACATATGGTTATGGTTATAGTATTAGCAGACACTTAAAGGCCAAATCAAAATGAAAGATAACCAAATATAACCTCATTGAGGTGACATGACATGACATGACATTTATTGGTTTACTTCACCACCCTGTTATGTGTGTTCACTCAAAGTCAACGAGCACCACAAAACCAGAAAACGTAACCAATGTAGGTTGGCCATGTGTAGCCCAGAGTGTCAAATGTTGAAACAAGTCTCGACCCATAATTCTTTAAAAATGAGGTGACTTACATGAGATCAGGTAGATAAGAAGTACGATGAGGTTCTTCATTGTGGATTTAGGTCAAGAAAATCCAACCTGACGTGTGATAGAGCAGCTGTGTGTTTACAAGGGCTCCTGCAAACTTTGCCGTGTGCTTTGTAGCAAGAGGCACTGGCAATCAACGTGAAACTGGACGTTTATTTTTATGCTCTGTTTCTGTTTGAGGTCTGAGCACTTCCTGTGTATTTCAGAGTTGCCAAGTCCTCCTGTCATCACTGCCTGTGTCACCTCTTGCACAAAAACGAGAGAGAGGAGAGACAGAAAAAGAGGAAGAGAGAACAACGAAGAAAAAACAGAGTGAGCGTATGTGTGTCAGAGAGGGAGCGAGAGATTCAGATTAAAAAAGAGAGTGTGAGAGAGAGAGCACGTGTTCAAAAGACAGTGTTATAGACCTCTCCTGTAAATCGAAAACAACTTCACCTTTTAACCCTTAAAGGAGTACCGTCACACTGGTGTGACAGGAATGTTGATAAATGAACGTTCTAAAGAATATCTGGGTTCATTGAATTCAACATAGAATTTTAGAACCTTCAATTGTTGCGGAACTTAGAACGTTCAAAAACCTACACCTGCCTCTGGCATGTTGCCTCACAGAACTTATACTGAGAAGAAATAAAACAAATCTTTATAGATATTATGAGAAGATACAGTATCAAGCTATCACACTTCAAATCCAATGAGTGTTTTGTTGGTTAGATTCTTTCCCTGGGACTTGGCTTAGGCCTACCTGATGACTGTGGGGGTTAAAAAAGAAGACTGTAATGGATGATGATCAGAGCCGGACAGTAACAGAGTACATTTACTTGAGTACAGTACTTGAGTACAATTTTGAGGGATCTGTACTTTACTCGAGTATCATTTTTGGGGAGTACTCATGACTTTACTCAAGTACATTTGAGAGGCAAATATTGTACTCTTTACTCCACTACATTTCTATCCATAACCGTGAGTACCCGTTACTACTTCTAAAAAAAAGGAAAAAAGAAAAATCTCGGAAATCCTCAATTTGTTGTTTCCCTCTCAAACGTGATTGGATTGTGCAGGCGCCACTGATTGGGACAGCCTATCAGCAATCACCTTCAGCTTTCCGCCAAAGTCAACTCCCTGGTCAGATTTAGATAAGAGACGAAATCATGGACAAAACAATGGATGAAGACGCAGCAGGTCCATCCCGGGAATGTGCCAACCTGTGGCCCCACCTCACCAGACTATTTTCTGAACAAGTTAATGATAGTTTTCGCTTCAAGTGTTTCAATTACAAAATAGTATTTTGTATTTGCAATACGTATTTTAAATACATGTATTAGAAATACTGCCCATCCCTGGCAACATGGTAAAATGATGAAAATGACTTGATTTTACTTCCAATTCATTTTACATTCTCCAAGGTATTAACATTAAACATTTTCATAACTCCATGTAGGACGTTTCTGTACATAAATGTAAGCACTGTGGCAGTAGTAATGCAATATTTAGAAAATGTAGACTACTCTTGTACTCTTGATACTCAAGTACTATTAAAAACCAGTACTTCAGTACTTTTACTTAAGTAGACATCTGACTGTTGTACTTTTACTTGTACTGTACTTGAGTAAAATTTAGCAAAAGGTATCTGTACTTTTACACAAGTAATGAAGCTGTGAACTCTGTCCGCCTATGATGATGATGAGGGCAGATGGCTGATCTTCAATTTTCGTGTTTCCTGTCTGTTTCATTTATATACTTATTTGAATTTGTCGATGTCAACAGTCTTCAACTCTGTTAGGCTTCAATTTTTGGACTGCCTGTTTACATCTACGTTTCACAGTGGCCCATATCAGACAACTGTGTTTACATGGTTCACTAATTAGCTTAACACCTAAGACAACCTACAGTAGCCTACATGCGCACCAGAGGGATTTTGGTCACCGATATGAAAACAAACATACAAACGGCACTGCAGAATCATGGAATTACACAAGCTTGCATTATTAAGCTATTTCAATGGTTTGTTTCCGAAGTATCTTGAGAAGTCCGCAAAATAGGCTACTGGTTTTAATTTTAACACCAAATAGAAAGTGCAGCTTTTACCATCTCCATTTTCATTTTCATTTTAATTCCACTGTTCTGTCAGTTGTGCATGATGTGGAAATAGCATTATGTGTAATGTAAATGCGAAGAGGTAAAATATTGTGGGCATTTTCAGCAATGTCCAAGTTGTTGCATCAAGGCCTGCCTGTGTAAAGGCAGCCTTAAAGAAACACTTCTCGGAGAAGAGCCGGTGGTGATGTCACAGCCACTTCAACTTGGTAGAATAACTTTTTTACAGTTTGTTTTTTTACACACACACACACACACACACACACTCACACACACACACACACACACACACACACTATGAATACACATAGTACGTTACATAGATGTTGACTTTAGTGTAACTAGACACATGACATACATGATTAGGTGACGTTATATCATGTGGATGTCTATTTGTGTTTTTGGTTGTTAGATGCTAGCAGGATCAGTATTTTTGCCAGTTTCCTGTCGATGAAGATCTCTCTCAAAGGAACACGTGTTGTGAATTACTTTTTCAGAAAGATTCATACTCATACCTCATCACATACAGTGCCATGAAAAAGTATGTGAACTCATGCTAAAGTTGACTAAAGGGGGGGGGGGGGGGGGTCATCTTTTGGAAACTGATCTTAATGCCTTAATTAAGAAAATGAGGAAAGATCCAACCTTTAAGGACACCAATTTGCTTTGTGAATGAATAATGTATTGTAAATAAATAAATGTTCTTTCTTAAAATACAGGGTGCATAAGTATACACTATGGGGTACTTTCCTTAAGATAATTTCTCAATGCAAGTCAAACCATCTATTAGGCTGAACTGAAATAACTGAAATAACACCATACCAATCTCTAGGTATGGTGAAGGGTATGTGATGATGTGGGGCAATTTTATTCCAAAGACCAAGGGAACTTTATCAGGATGCATAGTACCCTGGATGCATGAAATAACTAGCCTTTAAAAATACAAATCTGACTACCTCTATGGGAATTTAACATAGGGGTGTGTATACTTAGGGTGTTCTTTCAACATGTCTTGGCAGGGACAGGTATCAAAGTCTCATATTACTTTCATGTATGATCACTCAACTTTCGATTACTAAACTTTCGATTATTTTTAATGTCGCCATCGGTTAACTCCATTAAACTGCACTTGTGGTTGAATCAGCTGTGGGCACACAGATTGCATTGTAGGAGTGGTGAGAAGCGCTGTGTTCCTAATGAAATGACAGCTTAGTAAATTCCACGCAATATACCAAGGCACAGCATTCGCTTTCACACATAGAACAGTTCTGCATTAGCGCTTTCTTTGTACATCCAGCCCACATTGACTGACTCCTTACGGCGGCAGAGCCATTTCAAGACACTTTGGGGGCTCTAGGCAAAAGAAACCCTGTGGGCCCTTTCAATTCAACACAATTCAACAAATTATGTTTATGATACAGTGGCACACGTTTACCTACTATTTCTCTGCTTTGTTTTGAATTCAATACCACTGAAGGGTATTTTGGCTACTGTCTTAGTTTTGAACACAAGATGTCTTATCTTAACTATACAGAATGGGGCTCAAAAGCCTATTATTATTTAATGAAAATGTGGAAGTGTCACAGAACCTGGCACAAGCCGCAGCAACAACAAAAATGGCCTCTAAGCCTTAATAAGCTGATGACACTTTTATTTGGATGTCATTTGATGTCTTTTTTATTTTTGGCAGCCCATATGTGATAATCCGTTGGTGATTCTGAGAATCTTGGTTTCCAAGAAGAACTTCTGAGCACAATCAAATGAAGGGGAGGTGTGAGTCTTTCTCAGAAAACCACATGACGTACATATATGCTGACGTTGCTAACACATTCAAATGGCACAGCCATACATTTCAACTTCACCTGCCCCCTACACACACACACACACACACACACACACACACACATACACACACACACTATATTATTGGTTTATTTAAAAAAAAATATTGGCATTACAGCATTGCAGTGGATTATTAAAGCAGTGGTGTATTACAGTGGAGATTAGGTTGGGTAAAGCATGGCTATGGGGCTAAGATTCACACACAAATGTACACATAAATTATTTTATTGTAAGGCCCCCCATGAACGAAAGTCCACGAAACTTGGCATGCATTCGGAGGGTGTCATAATGATCCTACACTTTCAATTTTGTGCAGTTTTCACCATGTCAGCCAGAGATATTGTGATGAAAACACCTAATGTTTTGCTTTTTAATTTTTAACTAGGTGGCGCTATACATGAAATAAGTGGTAATGGGATGGGTTGACATGCCCCCTTAAGACCAACATACAAAAAAAAGGTGGACCTCCTAGGCCCTACGGTTCTCGAGATATTCACAGAAAACTGTCTCCGGCCACCTACAGGCCAGTTGGTGTACAGTAACATAAATTAATTTATTGTGTGGCCCCCCATGAACGGAATTCCACGAAACTTGGCGTGCATTCAGAGGGTGTCATAATGATCCTACACTTCCAATTTCGTGCAGTTTTGACTATGTTAGGTCACAGATACCTGCGATTACAACACCTCGTTTTTACTTTTTTGTGTTTAACTAGGTGGCGCTATACATGAAATGAGTGGTTATGGAATGGGTTGACATGGCCCTTTGAGATCAACATAAAAAAAAAAAAGGTCCTCCTAAACCCTACGGTTCTCGAGATATTCACAGAAAACTGTGTCTGCCCTACCCTCCTTTCGGGGGGTCCAGTCCAGCGGGGGGGGGCTACAGATCAAAATGAAAAAAGGAGGTTCCATGCTATCCATGTGGGGTTACATGCCCACCAAGTTTCGTGTACCCCTGTCTTACAATGTCCCGGGAATCCTTGGCGGAAATTTGGACATGCGAAAAAGAAAAAAAAAAGGGGGCTCAAATACGCTTCGCTGCGCGGCGGTCATAATAAGGACATTTCTACATGTAAGTGACCCCAAACCTTAAAGGTGACACATTAAAGAAGGGATGTTGGCTCATGCAGAATGATATTAATACACACACACACACACACACACACACATACAGACACACACACACACACACACACACACACATACAGACACACACATACACACACACACACACACACACTTACACACTCAGCCACATCCTCTGTACGTGTGACATCCTCACAGTTCTAGAGAAATGAAGAGGCAAGTGTGGTCAGGGCTGGATGGAGTAAACAAATAGCAAGTTGGTATCAACAGCGGTTTGCCCACTGTGTCGTAGACACTGGACTCTAAAGCATTCTTTTCAGTGAGGGTTTGTCCCCCATATGTCATTTTGAACATGAGTTATTTATTTAGCTGAGGCTGATTATTTTGCAGACACCTTTCAAAGCACCACAATGCTACAAGAGCAGGTTCAGGAACCAAACCCAGGTCCACTCTACCACTGCTTCACCAAACCCTATCTTATACTGCAGCTGTTACATGTATATTACAGTAGCCATCAGAAACATATACTGTGTGTACGCTGAGATGTCTTTATACAGTACTATAAGCACTATAGTGATCATTTTCATCCAAACCACTGTTTCTACATTTTTTTATCGTCATTCCTAAAGTGACAGTGTCCTCTGCTGGTTAATAAAATAACATGTGCCATCAAAATGATTTTGAAAATGTTATTTTAAGGAAGTGGTTATCAAACTTTCTGTGTTTGTAAGGTAGGGAATTGTCAAGCCCCATCTGTCCCCATCACCCAGGCAAAATGGTAACATTTTGGTTCTACGCAACATTTCCTGTCTCGGTCCGCTGGATCAGATGTTATTTTAATGCATTTGTCGGCCTGTTTATGACTCCTATGTTAGTGTGTGGCTATTTTGTTTTGAATCTACACTGTGCCCCACTGGATGGGCATAAAAACAATTATATTTATATTAACAGCACCTGACATGAATTCAAACTGTGACAGAATGACAAAAAAATGGTTTCACCACAAAATACTCTACTTTTGCTGAAAACATTGTACCCTAACATCCTGTCTTTGGAAACAACAGGTGCGAGGAATAACCTCCAGTGTCATTAGCTGTAAGCCCATTAATGGTCACAGTGGCAACACCCTGGCAACTTTGTCGTCAAACAGGAAGTATCTTCCGGGTGTGAAAATTCTAAAACAAAGATGTTTTTTAATACTTCAAAATAACATTTGATAAATTAACCTTACATTTTTCAGTAGCCATAGGTGTGTAGATTTGAACAAAATCTGGTTTGGTTCTTAAAGTGTAATTCCGGCAGATATTGACCCCAGGGTGTTTTTCTGCATTATAACACATCAAATAAGTCGTGGAGACAGCATTTTCCGTTGATCAACCACTACAGAGCTTGGCCCGATATACAGTATGCTATAGACCCAAATCGCAAACAGTGGATTAGCCAAGGGGGCAGGCGAACGTTCGAAGAGCATAGACACTATGGCGGATCTGAGGCTAAATAGTAGACCAGTTCACCTAGCCATCCCCATTGAACCCCATTCAATTTGGCGCCACTTTTGACATCAAATAACATTACAGCTGAAGTGTTTTAAGCCTGTATATGAACTTTTTTTATTTTCGGAGTAATACAACATTGTGTGATTGGCGTCATAACCTCGTAACTGACTTACTGGCTGAGTAATAAACGTTTTTTTTCCGAAATCAATGCTAAAGTAACGTAATACTGTAAGCATACAGCCAGAGTGGGTGAAAGCGTCGCACAGGAGCAAAATAACCTTATTCTCTGGATAAGAACGAAAGCATCGGAGCACAACATTTCAGCGAAGTTTTGATGGATTGACAGTAGCCTAGGCTATGAATGTGGCAAGTGCTGTTTATATTAAATCACATTTATCTACGAACAACTAGGACATTTAGAACAGTAATGTAGACATGGTGGTAACGAAGTAAGTGGCTACATACCCAATCTCTCGGTGCAGCTATCACAAGAGTTACACGAGTCAGACTACGTGCCTACGTTACATTTACGTCCCCTGAGCCTGCGCAGAAAGCCTCGTCGACCAACAGGAAACGGTTGAAATTTGCTTCACCCGCCTCGATTGACGTCTACGTGATGACTCTGTCCATATCTTTTACTGTCTATGGGATTAGCTAGGGGCAGTGAGTCAAACGCTTCCCAAATAGCATTTTTTAACCATTTGATATAGAGGGAGTTACTGTACACGTGGAGGAGCAACCCCAAAATCTGGGTGTTTCTTAAACAGTGGTTCCCAAAGTTTTCCTTCAGAGGGCCAGCTCACTATGTCTGGCTCTAAGAGAGGGCCAGAAACTCTGAGTTTGTCAGTAACTGTAAATAGCTTAGTGCTGTGAACAACAGCAGTCTATACCTTAGTTGAATATTAATCTATTACATTTGGGTGTTTCTTAAACAGTGGTTCCCAAACTTTTCCTTCAGAGGGCCAGCTCACTATCTGGCTCTAAGAGAGGGCCAGAAACTCTGAGTTTGTCAGTAACTGTAAAGAGCTTAGTGCTGTGAACAACAGCAGTATACCTTAGTTGAATATTAATCTATTACATTTAATCATCTATTGAAATCTAATACAATTGTTAGCTGTGTTTATTTTATATTGCCCTCATGTCATATCAATATACAATGTAGTTCAACATGGAAATAGCTCAAATGAAATACTAATAAAAAGACTTTAGCATTCCCAAAAGTATATTTTATTCAAAATGTCTTTGCATAGACAGCTCAATTTGAGAATATGTAATACCCTACAAATAATTTAAAGTTCTCAAGCTATTAGAGTTTTATGAAGTGGAAAAAAAACATTTGAAATGACCACCATTTTAACTTTCACTCACCTGGGGCCTTATTCACAAAGCCTTCTTAAGACAGTATTTCGTAGGAACGTCTTTGTTTTCTCACTTAAGAACTGCAAAAATGTACAGAAAATCAAAAGGATACCTTCTTATATGTGATTTCTGCAACAGTGGTAGGCTACTGAAAACGTATTAGCCAACTTGTTGATTTTTTGGCTGTAGTCTAAACCAGTAAACCAGTCTGACACAGTAACTTAGCCTACAGAAAACACTTAATTGATGTGATATAATGATGACTTGTTAAATTTATGTCTACAATTGTTTATTAAACACCATAGTAATTTATTTTGTCAGTCATTATGTTAAGTTTAATGAATAGGAAGGACATTTAAACCATAGCCGCGATCTCTGCTATGTGAATCACATCAGCTGGTGTTTCCAGGGTCATCTTTTCAAGCTTCTCCCAGCTGACTCTGGTAGATCACGTGGACAGAGTCAGGCGCAATCAATTATTTAATAAATAAATGTTAATTCTGAATAATAATAAAAAGGTATACCTGATGCGACTATTTTTTCCATAGACTGTCAAAAGAAAAAAATTTCCCGATGAATTACCCATAAACAATAAAGTATATTATGTACCTACTTCCAGTTTAACGTCACTGCCTGGACTAGTCTGTCTCGTCTCTAAATGACTTAAAGGAAAATTCTGTTTTTTAGCACTTTAAGGCCCTTTTCTGGTTTGTTTTGGATGAACTAGAGTGGTGGACACCGAAATTTTGACGATTGGTCCTGTCTTGACTTTTCTGACTTGTTTTGAATCGCCTTTTCACTTCACAGAGTGGCTGGCAATGGGCATACTGTAGTAGGCTACAAACATGTCCTAAAACAACCCTTAACGTTCGTTTTCAAAACTGTGCAACTCACCGAGGGTTAAGGGTTGTTTTAGGACATGTTTGAGTAGCACCACCAGTGACCTCACGTGACACAGAGAAATTGATAGATGGACAGATACAGACAGACAGACAGACAGGCAGACAGACAGACAAGACCTCACCTGACCTGAGTTGGATTGAGCATGCCTCATGTTCCAGATGACTAGGATGGAATGAAAGAAATATTTCACTCCCAGTAAGAGGACCTGCAATTGCACATTTGTCTATGTATGTCTTTGTGTTTGCATGAATGTGTGTGTGTGTGTGTGTGTGTGTGTCCGTGTGTGTTGTGTTCATGTGTGGCCACACTCATCATACATATAACTGTCTACACACGGTCATTTTCTGTATTTCATAATGTATGAAATACATTATGAAGGCATACTACTGCAATAGTAGTAACTGGTTAGGACCCACCTGGTCTATTGTGTCTTCTGAACCTGGAGAACAGGAGTATGGCAGCTCCTACCACCACCACCACCACCACAGCAACAGCCAGGGATACAACAAGTATTATGGGCCTAAAGGCTAATGACAACACACTAAGTGAGTTTGATTGATTCACACCACAATTCAATAACGCAATCTCCGTCATACACTGTCATTGTCGAGCTGAGGAGGATGGGGGACCCATGTGAATTAATTTAAACACAAAGTCATGAAAATATAATATAGAAAATCTTACATCAAACACGTCACCAAATAAAAAGAAGAAGAAAAAACAGCCTACATTTTCAGTACCGCAATATACTACTTTAGATGTTATGATTTATTATTGACAGTTATTTTTACAATAATGTCTTATACATTGTGTATAAGACAAGATAAGTTAGTTCTGTCAACCATAAACGCCAGTATTTTATAGTGAATTATACAAATTCATTTTACAGTGTAGGCTTTATACAAAATAGAAATAAATAAAGTTATGAATTGTTTATTTATTCAGTGTAATTTAATGTCTATAACTATAGCGATATACCATTTTGCAGTTAAGGGGGGCTATTACTGTTGTCATCCATGACACTGAAATAACGTTGTTATATCCTCTGTCCTCATGTTGTGTTACCCATGGGGTGACTCCTAAACCTAGATATGTCTTGTGGAGCTCTTCTTTGTCTTGTGACTGCTGCTTCATGTCACATATTATGGTTTCAAAGAGATCTATCCCATGCCAAAGTATCACTTCTTGTTTCTTGTCAAATGATTCAGCCTCACCCACAGGCTTACCCCACATAGTGATCATAACAAACATGGTGCCACTCATAGCCTCCTATTTTCAGCTCTTATACTTGCTCTTCAGAAAACCTATGGGAGACGGCCCAGAGGATTTGTCCAATTTATATATTTATACAGTCGGTGTACACCACTTTATTTTTGGACATAACACATCCCCACGTACCTTTTTGAATTGTCAGTCTGACCACAGATGAACCACATAGGTATATCCCATAGGTATATACAGACATGCATACATACATACTATGTAAGATAAAAGTCCTGATAGTACAATTGCCTTGACATAAGCCTAGGGCCTATAAATGACATGGGTTAGTGTGAGGTCTTACGGGAGGTCATGTTGAGTATGAAGAACAAGAAGAACAGGGTCTTCACCCTGAGACGAGAGACCGACATCCTCACACGAACAGGGATAGCCGTGTCACAGACAGACACTCCTCAGTGTTGTTTTTTTTGCCCCACTCCCTTTCTGGGGTGGGCACTTGTGGTTCCTCAGATTTGTGATGTACTGTATTGTGTGTGGGACATTTACTGAGGATTGTGGCTTTGGCTTTGACTCTGTGTCAGTTTCCTCTTACAATTTCTTTTTTTTTTTTCAAAAGTTGTGAAACTGCTCGTCAGGAAGTGTGAGTGTGACTGTTCTTGCTCGATGTCGTGACGTGAATGAATGACACTGATGTTTTTGTGAGCATGGACATTGCAGTACTATACAATAGATGCCAGGAATAGACATACAGTATAGCATTGGACAATATTAAAGACTTGAAACTTTAGTTACATATAGTTTTCATACAAAAAGCATCTGTATTGAATACTAATGACACAGCATGGCTTCAGATGTGAATATGTGCCCATCATTTGAGAGGAAAACAAACTCTATGAGCATGAATAAATAATAAAATCAATGTCAATTGAGAAATCACATTCAACATTTTGGTCCCATGTTGATATTTTGTTCAGTGAATTTTGTAATCAATATGACTGCTCCTTGTGTACCAGACACTTTGCATGTACTGATAAGATAACATAAGACTTTATTTGATCCCACACCAGGGACATTCACTTGTTACAACAGCCAGAGAAGATGGATCCAGCAATAATAAGAGTAAATTGAAGAAAGTATGAAACAATTAAACAATTAAATACATACAAAAATGTAGAAAAAATAGAATAGTACTTCTGACAATTATTGTATTATACAGCCTGCTACGGCCTAGGGAAGTCGGAACAATAAAGGGGGACAGAGGCGTGCAATTTGCAATGCAAAGACGGATTTATTTTGCAATCAATAGTCCGGTCAAAGTAACGGGAGCTAGTCAGCAGGTATAGAGTTGGTAATCTGTCGTGTCTGGGGTTTTGGGATGCGTGGAGTGTGCTGTGTGCATGTTGCATGTTCCAGTGTAGAGTAAAAAAGGAAGAGGCCGCGGGACCAGTTAGACACTCCCAATATGCCCGGCTACACCTGCGCGCCGGAGTAGCAGTTGAGTGGTCGCCCCGCCCACAGGAACACCTGTAATTAAATCTAGGGCAGCAGACAAAAGAATGACAGCCAAGGCCTGATGGCCGTCACATTTCCCCCATAAGAAAAATCCCCCAGGATTTCAAAGGATTATCAAATGTACCTTAATCAAAATGTACAGACAAACAGCTTTGTAGTATTCACACACAATTACAATCATATGGGGCTATCCAATTGAGTAAATCCCACAGCCTATAACCATTACATCCGAATTGAACAAATTATTAATATTAACAAGCATTATTAATATTATCGGTACCACCAAATTCTACCACCACTAAATCCAACACCAACGTGACAGAATGAGATATTCATTCAATCCGTTACCCTACAGGTTTGTAATAAAGAGTAGCCAGTAGCCACCTGCGCGCCAGAGTAGCAGAACAGCTGTTGAGTAGTCGCCCTGCCCACAGGCGAGGAGGAGGAGCAGACAAAAGAATGACAGCCAAGGCCTGATGGCCGTCAGACAGCCTGATCTTGATCTTCTCCCTTGGCGGTGTCACAAAGTTGGGCACTCAATGCTTATTTGCATTATGTGTCTGCAGGGGATTTGAGAATTTGGGCCCTATGACTGACTGACAATAATTCTGGGGCCCCACAATGATATATAGTATTAGTCAAGTCAAGTCAAGTCAAGTTTATTTATATAGTGCATTTCATACACAGAGGTCATTCAATGTGCTTTACATAAACAAAACCAAACAATAATAACAAATAAAATCATAGAAGGTCAATATAGTCAAAGAATAGTTCAAAAGGTAAAGATCATAATAAAAAGAAAACATAAAACACACAAGGTAAAATCATTTAAAAATAGAGAATGATTAAAGTCAAAATAAAAGACACACTCAGGGTAGAATAATTGTCAAGACAGATTCAGAAATTATAACTCAGTGCAGTTAGCAGAAAGCATCTGAGAACAGTTTGGTCTTAAGTCTAGATTAAAAACTGGCTACAGTTGGGGCCTTTTTAATGTCATCCAAAAGTTGGTTCCAGAGCTGAGCCGCATAGCAGCTAAAAGCTGCTTCACCATGTTTAGTTCTAACAGCAGGTTTTACTAACATATTTTTCTCCTGAGACCTGAGAGGTCTGGAGGGTGTGGACTGCTGAAGCATGTCTGAGAGGTATTTAGGTCCTGCTCCATTAAGTGATTTATAAACAAGCAGTAGTGCTTTAAAGTCAATTCTCTGACTTACTGGAAGCCAGTGCAGGGACTTAAAGGAAAAAAATCCAGTATTTAGCACTTTGAGTCCCTTTTCTGGTTTGTTTTGGATGAACTAGAGTGGTGGACACCGAAATTTTGACGATTGGTCCTGTCTCGCCTTTGACTAGTCAGAGTGGCTGCCAGCAGGCATACTGTAGGCTACTCAAACATGTCCTAAAACAACCCCGTTCGTTTTCAAAACTGTGAAACTCACCGAGTGGTTAGTGGTGTTCGTTGATGTTCCAAAACAAGTAGCGTAGCGAAATACAGTTTCTGTCGTGTTTTATTTGCCATTTTGTAAAATCCCATTGCAGACATCTCAACCTGCAAAAAGTCATTTCAGGGTGGTATCCCGAAGACCCCCAGTATACTTAGATACTGAAATACAGATGAATATTTGTTCAATAATGTCTAGTCAGTACACCAAATCAGGAAGGCCTATTGATAGAAATTGTGATGATAAAATATGTAGATTTTGGTAGTTTGGTCTTTTCATGTAGCCTTGGCAACTAGCCATTTAGTATAGGCCTGAATAATATGCACATGAAATGACACTTGTTAAACTCATCTCAACATGTCTTTTGCAATCATTTAACCTGCCATGGGCAATAAGTCACTGTTACAAACAGTGCAGAATGCAACTACAGTATCATTATTTTTTACTCTTATGAGACAAGGGTAGGCCTACACTTCCGTGTAGTCTGATGCGAAATGGGTCTTAAATGTTCATGTTTTGGGGGCACTCTGACTCTGCAAGACGCTCCTGTTCCTAGATACACTGAACTGCTTAATTTAATTCGGGATAAAAGACATAAAAGCCTGACAACATTGAAAACTGATTGGTTGAATCTCGAATTTCCCATTGGGGATCAATAAAGTATCTATCTACAGTATCTATCTATCTATCTATCTTGCTTCAGGCACACACGCACTACCCCTCCCTCTCTCTCCCCCCGTCGTGTGCGCGCTAAACTCAGATGCATACTGTACGTGATTTGAAGTCTTGGTCTTGCGTGCACGCTTTTGCTCGCTCGCTCTAGATTCCGGGAGATTTTATCTAATTTGCGGGCATCAGGGAGCCGCTATCAATATGCAGGAAACTCCCGGAACTTCCGGGAGACTTGGGATGTCTGCCATTGATTTCTGTTGGAAGACTCATTGCACGTTGATATACTGCGCCACCATCTATGCTTCAGGTTCAAATATTGAGCAGTTTGTAAATAGTTCCACAATAGCAAATAACACAGTTGGAAATCATACATTGCGCCGATAAATTTGCTTTTAATAATCAACGAACACCACTTACCACTCGGTGAGTTGCACAGTTTTGAAAACGACCGTTAAGGGTTGTTTTAGGACATGTTTGAGTAGCCTACAGTGTGCCTGTCTGCAGCCACACTGAGAAGTCAAAGGTGATTCAAAACGAGTCAGAAAAGTCGAGACAGGACGACAGTCAAAATTTCGGTGTCCACCACCCTAGTTCATCCAAAACAAACCAGAAAAGGAACTCAAAGTGCTAAATACCGGAATTTTCCTTTAAGAATTGGAGTAATGTGGTCAGTTCTTTTAGTTTTTGTGAGAACCCTAGCTGCTGCATTTTGTATCACCTGAAGCTGTTTGATTGTCTGTTAGGAAGGCCTGTGAAAAGTCCATTGCAGTAATCAACACTGCTGGAGATAAATGCATGAATGAGTTTTTCTAAATCATCTTTTGACATCAGCCCTCTAAGTTTGGCAATATTTTTGAGGTGGTAAAAAGCCAATGTAGTTATCGCTTTCATGTGGCTGTTGAAATTTAATCACTGTCAATTAATACACCAAGATTTTTAACAGTATCCTTTGCTTTCAACCCTTTTGTGTCAAGGACAGTGGCAACCCTAAGTCTTTCCTCCTTTTTACCAAATATAATTACTTCAGTTTTTTCTTTGTTCAGCTGAAGAAAAGTTTGAGACATATTAACAGAGAGGGGGCTCTCTGGGGGCAGTGCTGGGCCCTTAGAATCGTCCTAGGGTTTAGAGGGTTAACTTAAGCCACTTAGCATTCCGATTTGCCACAACCATCTTTTAAAATGGCTCCCAAAATTGGGGAGAAAAGAAAATAGAAATGGTGTCCAACAGATGTTCTTTCAAAATGTTGCGTTGCATTGTGCTGCTCGCGTCTCTTGCTATCAGGACACTCCAATTGAAAACAATGGGATTAAACACATTTTATTGAGAATGTTCACTCACAGCATCCTGTTAGGACACAGTATTGACATGACATTGTCATAACCCTAATCCTAACTCTATCCCTAACCCTAAACTTAACCTTAACTCTAACTTGTTATGACAAAAAACGAATGACACTTTATAACAGAAGCGTTATGTCAAACGTTTATGACTTTGAATTGAGTCAGAGTTGGGTGGTTAACTTGTTAAAGTGGCATCCCAACAATCACTGTGATGCAGTGTTGTACTAGAAAGCAATACTTGAGTAAAAGTACAAGTATCGTACTAGAAAAAGACTTTGGTAGAAGTGAAAGTTACCTTTTAGAATATTACTTAACTCATTGAATGCCAAGCTGTTTTCGAGGCTTTGTCATAGAGTGCCAGCAATCTAGACCATTGTTGATGATTTTTGTACAGCCACAGCTTTTTTGTAGAAATGGAGATATAACGTCTTTCATGAAATATGAAGTGTTGCCTGTAAAGTTTCCGGGAAGTGACCTGGCGAGACTGCCACCTAGTGATAGACCCACGAAAATGGCCTGGTTTTGAGATGACGTGCATGCATCACTGATTCGACCCAAAGCGGCAACCAAGTTATGATAAAATATCCAGATAAAATGTCCAGATTGTGCGTTTTCATGAGTTTCCGATCGTCATATATTTCATTTTCATTCATCACAGAGTTCCCAAAATCACATATAAGGTGTGTTAGAGTGTCTAGTTTCGTAATTAAAAAAAAAAGCTAAAAACGTAATATTACGTTTTTGGCACTCAACGCATGGGAAGGAAAAGCGTAATATTACATTTTTGGCACTCAATAGTTAAGTAAAAGTCTTAGGTATCTGATATATACTGTACTTAAGTATCAAAAGTAATTTTCTGATATTTAATGTACTTAAGTATTTGAAGTAAAAGTAAAAAGTAAAAAGCAAGCGGTTTTATTTTGAACTTTTATTGTGAACTTTATTTTGGCTTTCTTATAGTAAAGCATAGAGCATATTCAGGGTTCCCATATATTCTTAATCTCACTCATCAAATCAAAATCACATTCTTTTCTAGGACTTTTCATGCATAATTCTCTTAAGTTCAAAGAACAAACAGCATATTTTTAGAGCTGACATCAAAGAAAAAAACAGAAACAGAAATGTCAATTTTGTATGAACTTCAGGTAAAAATGAAAAAGAAATAACTTATTTCTTTCAAAAAAATAAATGACCTGCTTGTAGGGAGAACATTTTGGCCATGTGGTATGAGCATTTCTAGGGCTTACTCCCCAGGTCACCATCTCCCTCTCTCACACACACACACACAGGCCACCTATGTCCAGCAGCTACTAATATGCCAGTCATTAGTTGAAACTGAAAACGTGTCTGTTCGTCTTCAAAAGAAGCTGGTTTTCAAAGTTGCCAGAATTCAGTGTCCGGGAGTTTCAGGCCCAAGACCGGCCCACGTTTTCGATAGTGGTGGAAATTGGATAAATGAAGCAACATTTCAGCTCTTACTATCCTTGAGTTTTTATTAGTACCATGGTTCAACAAATGTGTAAAGGTTATATAATAATTCACTTCAACTGAGAAGTTAACAAAAATAGTCCACTATTCCACAAGTTAACAAAAACAAAAAGAAAGAAAGAAAGAAAGAAAGAAAGCATTTGAAATGTAGCTTATCCCACGCTTCCACAAAGAGGCATATTTAACTAATGTTTAGGCTACATGTTTTTTGCATGGATAGGCTATATTGTTTGGTGATTTAGCCTACTTACCATCTCACTCTCTCTCTCATACACACACACACACACACACACACAGGCCACCTATGTCCAGCAGCTACTAATATGCCAGTCATTAGTTGAAACTGAAAACGTGTCTGTTCGTCTTCAAAAGAAGCTGGTTTTCAAAGTTGCCAGAATTCAGTGTCCGGGAGTTTGCTTTTCTGCTGAAGAGCCCTGCCAGCCTTAACCCACTGAAAACAAGATTGTGGACATGTCCTAAGCTGCCAAAGATCAACACCACTAGCTTACATTGATAGCCTAGGTCACATAGTTTTGTCCGTATGGGTTGGTACTTCATAATTTTATCATTAAAGGGACACCAGGCAACGTTTTCGTGTTAATTAATCATCTTCGTAAGTCGGTATATGGGTTAAATGACTCATTACGGGGCGAATGAAGGCTCTCTCGCCCGCCCCTACTGCCTGTAGGAAGAATATCCCACTTGCAAGTTCGGTGTATTCTAACCGCCGACCGAAGCAGGATCAGTTTACAGCACAGAGGCAGGCTAACGAAACGCTAGAGATTGTTGCAAACGTGTGTATAATGGCAGAGCCGGCGAATAAGCAGCGAAAACCCTTGACAGAAGACACAAAGAAAAGGAAAAGAGCTTCAGACCGAGCGAGGGGGAGTTTTGTAGAGAAAAAGCATCAGGCTTGCCTGGTGTCCCTTTAAAAGCCATGTCCATGTAGAGATCGTACACACATCCTATTCAAGTGTAAGTACTTCCCTTCTGTCTCGGTCTAAAAACACAACTTCAGGGGTGTTAGGGATGTTACAAAACACATTAGTGGTGCTGTTGGAACCATTCTGGCATAATACACGAATGTTTGTACATGGTCACATTATCTGGAAGTACATCCTTAACAGTGCTAGCAATAAGGTCAACAATTCTGTCGTGGCATGCAGTATAAAGTCCTTTGTACATAGTACAGCCATTAACAATATGGGCAACTGATTCGAGGTCATGGTCAGAGTCTGAGTGCATTATACAGCGTGGATGGTGGATTGCAGGGTACCATAGTGCAAGGTTGTATTTGGTGGGTAACACCTGCAGTCTGGCTTTGGCAGAGAAACAGAGGATGTCCTCCCCAACAGCGGCATTTGTAAACATGTAGTGTGAGACAGAGTGGTCGACAAAGTGTAGGCATGCCAACTTTCCCTGCATTCTGAGTCCAGTCCAGTGTTGTTTGGTGTCTGTTTGTTTTATGTAAAGAAGGAATCTCCTTGCTGTTGTATTCTGTAATGTGTGTTGTGCCTCGTTGTGATATACAGTAGCCTCTGCTGTTACAGATGGGTCTGTGACAACTGCATCAGATGCCTGTGGTGCTGTGTGTGAGTTGTGTTGTGTCCATTCCAGTTTAACTGACATTCTGTTGCACAGATCATTTAGGTCCGGCCAGTCTGATCGGACTCCAAAGCCTGCAGCTTGTGTGTCCAGTTTCCCGCTGCTTTTCCTTCTAAAGCCTAGGAAGCTGACACACACACACACACACACACACACACACACACACACACACACACACACACACACACACACACACACACACACACACACACACACACACACACACACACAAGTGCTTCGGACTTATAACCGCAGGGTTGCCGGTTCGAACCCCGACCAGTAGGCATGGCTGAACCTACCTAACTCCTCCCCGAGTGCCGCTGTTGATGCAGGCAGCACACCTCGCCGGGATTAGTGTGTGCTTCACCTCACTGTGTGCCGAGTGTGTTTCACTAATTCACAGATTGGGATAAATGCAAAGACCAAATTTCCCTCACGGGATCAAAAGAGTATATATACTTTTTTCAACAATTATTTTTACAATGGTCTGATTTGGAATGGTCCTTGAAGCCCCCGTCTTGCTTCCAGTTAGAAAAGCCTGATTCTGATTTGAAGACAGACGATGGGTCATTTGGAAGCGAAAAAATTACGGAAGGGGTAGCAAAAAACTAAAGATGGAATATTCCTACCATTTGAAGTCTTTGTATCAGAATTCATTGAGTGGCCTCTTCCTATTTCCATGTTGTATCTTGCGGAATACCTTTAAGAGAGGTTGCACAGAACCATCTGCTCTATAATGGGAAATGTCTGGAGAGAAGAACATGAAACAAGTTTGAGTATTAATTGTTATTAACTTTCATAACCCACTATCAGCTTCTTTACTTTAACACCTACCTTTAATGTCATGATTACATTATATTAGTGGTGTGTAAGTCTAGGGGCCTTTCACTTTAAGAAGAAGAGTAACTTGTGTCCGTGTCTGAAGGCTATTATTTGGAAATGAGATGTGCATATGTGGATGTAAGTCAGGATGTTTGCTATTTGATTAGTTAAAATATAGGTCTTAGTGAGTTAGGAGTCCTCTCAACTACTTCTAAGCTGTCCCAGACTTAGGTGCTACTTTTTAGGGATAAAATGCTTAATAAATTACTCTTAGTAAAAAAAAAAAAGGAGTCATAAAGTTACGAGTGACACGCCCATTATTTTTAGGAGTTTCGCCAGTTAGGAGCTACTTTTAGCCTTAAGAACACCCCAGTAGTTTAAATGTTAAAATGCTTAAAATGTTAATAGCTTACATGTTATCCTATTGCTGTAAGTCGCTTTGACCACTTGGTTCATTTGACCACGCACATTTCTGAAGCGTTTCTGTTTGTGTGTATTAATCTACAGTTTCTCAAACTTTCTCATCTCGTACAACCATAATATAACTTTATAAAAAGAAATCAAACCGTTGGCACGTACTGGAACCCAAACTTGTCCAGAGCCGCAGCAAGATGCCTGGGTTGACTGTAGCACTTGTAGATGTTCCGGTCGTCCATGGGGATGCTGTCCACGTCACTGAAGACAAAGCAGTTGTAGTCATGCTTTTTCAGGGCTTCCAGAACGCCAGCATTCATAAGTCTGGCCCTGTTGAATGTCGTGTCTCCAGCCTACATGATTAAAGGGGAACTTGGCAACTATTTCAACGTAATAAACCCGTTTAGAAATCATTTGGATGGTTAAATTACCTGTTCCGGTGAAAATGGTGACTTTTCCCGCTGCCCCTAGCGTCCCCAGGCGGAAAACCAACCTTGCAACATTGCGACTACCGTCCCGGAAAGAGAAGTGAGAAACAAGAAACTCGTTTTAAATTGTGTTTCTTACCTTGTAACATCCACATTGTCTGCCAAACTTATGCTAACCGTTTTGCTAGCTTGTAAACAAATCCATGTGCTTTATCGTTACCTTTTTCCACAGTTTGAAATAGCATAATGCACAATTTCTCCAGCAGAGGCGGAAGTCCTGCCAAGTTTCCCTTTAAGGAGCGAAAGAACAGGGTCGCTGATTATTTTTAACATGTTACATTTAAGACTTTTTAAGGCTATTAGTTATGAATTATGAACGAAATTTAAGACTGACACCACACACTACAAAGGAAAGTCTCAGACCCAGAATTACTAGGCATGCAAATAAATACAGGCAGCAATTTACTTTTTATTCATAATCAGTTTTACATGGACCACAGTAGAAAAAAAAATGCATGTCAAAGAAAAGAATTTATACTGGCAGAAAATTACCAGAACAAAGTCACTTAATCGCCATGGACAAAATCTGTCAAACATAAATGCGGACAATTCTGTAAATTCACAGGACACATAAGAAAAGGTTGCATCTCACAGCTCCAGTCCACGTATTCTTAAAGATATCAGATATTAATCTGAATATATATATATAATATATTAATGAATATATTAATATTAATTATTAATATTATTATAAATATTATTAATTTATTAATATCTGAATATATTAATATTAATCTGAAATTTAATCATACAATTACATTGTTTAAATACATCTACGATACATAACCAAGTGACAGTGATAGTAAAGACTATCAGTGGGGGCAAAACGAATGAAAAATAATAGTGTCTTTACTTTACCATTTATTATTCACTTCTTCTTCTCCTTCCCCTTCCCGATCGTTCTTGACTAGGCTATATTTGATTGGCTACTACTGTCCGCTATACTTGATTAACAGATTGTTTGAACAAATAGTGAGGGCGTGCGATACATTTTTATCCAATCGCATGTCTTCCCTTGTTAAGGCCCGCATCAGGCCTTCACAAGAAATCACTGCGTTTTCGGTACCTAAGCAACCATTAGAAATCATATGTTTGGATTCAGGTTGATTGATGGCTACATCTGACTGATTAGCCAATCAAATCGACCTATTATGGCGAGGAAGGCAGGTCTGACTGCAGTTGGGCCTGCAATGTTCGAAAAGAATACCCGGAACCGTTCATCAATCTATGTGACTTGAGGAACTTTGTGAGCATCTAACGTCAGTCAGACTGACATTCACTGGAAAAGTACATGTCACACTGACATGGCTATGGTTATAGCTATGGACAGAATATTGACCGTTTTTGTTTAAAAAATATATATTGATAAGCCTTCATAAAGCAAAATTATATCATGTTACGTTACAGTGTCAACTGGACTACATGTTACAAGATGCACATAATGTCAGCTAGCTCTGCACGTACTGTAGCTGGTAATTTGGTCTCTGCATTTATCCCAATCCGTGAATTAGTGAAACACACTCAGCACACAGTGAGGTGAAGCACACACTAATCCCGGCGCAGTGAGCTGCCTGCAACAACAGCGGCGCTCGGGGAGCAGTGAGGGGTTAGGTGCCTTGCTCAAGGGCACTTCAGCCGCCCCTGGGGTTCAAACCGGCAACCCTCCGGTTACAAGTCCGAAGCGCTAACCAGTAGACCATGGCTGCCCCCAGTAGCCTATGCAGGATGCAGGAATTGGTAAGTTCTGTTTCATGTTTATTTGATAACATAGACTTTTAATACATGCTTGTAATCTGGCCCTTTTCTATATAAAGAAAGTGTTTTTGTGCTGCTTGCAAACCGCAGTGCTTGGTTACTAGCCTACTAGATTGTATGCTAGCTTGAAGTTGTGTGTGAGTTGATGTGGCTTTGGTAAAGCTGTCTGGATCGGCATTATGGTTGCCGCATTTGATTGCCGACCCCCACCCCCTCAAAAAAAAAAAGTTAGTTATGATTTTGATTAATGTTAAATGCCTTTAATTATACTAGGCCTATTACTGGTTTTAAATAATAATTTATTAACAAATGCTGAAAATTTTACACTGTTTAACTATAAATGGTGCATTCATTGTCACTTTAAGGTTGCTGAGTCTAAACGGTTCTTATAATGCCCTTTCACCAGCTCTTTTAAGATAATCCATAAAACATTAACAATACTATGCACTGTGGGAATACATCTACTGATGTGACTGGACACATCGTTAGTGATGTTCCTGGAATCATTGGGTGTTTCGGGTCTTTCAACATCATACACCCTCATCCAGGTGACCCAGCCGGGGTTGATCAGACCCCAGCTTGTGTCCAGATGGCATGCTAGCTACCACGACTCCATGGTTCTCCTCTTTTGAGCCACAGCCATCTTGAGGCACTCTCTGCCGCTTCGGTGGTATTGCGGATGGCTCTCCTCTTTTGCTGTCTGACGATTCCTAAACGCCCCAGTGCACTGGCCAAGGATCGGGCTGCAAAGCCTCTGCACCCTACCTCGACTGGGAGGCACTTCACCCTCCATCCTGACTGCTGGCAATCATTGACTAACCCCATGTACTTGGAGAGCTTCCTCTCAAACGTTTCTTCCAGGCGATCTTTCCATGGGACTGTCAGTTCCAGCATTATGACCTGCTTGGTGGCCTCTGATACAAGGACAATATCAGGGCGGAGGGTGGTGACTGCAATGTTGCTGGGGAACTTCAGTTGTTTCTCAAGGTCCACCAGCAGCTGCCAGTCTCTTGCCGAGGTCAGGATGCCTGTTGGTGCTTTCTTTGCTGAGGCAACTTTCTCCCCAGCCTTGACAAAGGTGATGGTGTTCTTGGGGGGATTGTTACCATGTTCTTGACAAAGGTGATGGTGTTCTTGGGGGGATTGTTCTGGGATCTTCACCTTTCTCCAGAAGACTTGCAGGATTTTCCACAGCTGCAGTAGGAGTTTGGGACAGTTTTTGTACACCTTGTACGAAGTGCCACTTGGTCCTGGAGCGTAGCCTGCTCTAGCTTTATGGACAACCTCTTTGATTTCCATCATTTCATCCATGTCAAACTGCACCTCTGGTTCAGGTGGGTCAATGAGGATGTCGCAATATCCCAGCTCCAGCTCTCTTCTGGGATCGCTGAACATCTGTGTGAGATGTTTGGTCAATGTCTTCCTTTGAAGAGGACAGTTTACTGCTGCGCTTCTGGCCTAGCAGGTGTTCTGTGAACTTGAAGGGGTTGGTGATGAAGGCCGCTCTTTTACGTGCTTTCTCACGTCTCCTCCTCCGATGCCACTCTGCCCGGCGAAGAGTAGTTATCCTCTTCCGGAGCATGGCTATTAGTTGGGCTAAACCAAAGCGTTCCTCCTCTCCTGCCGCTTTCATCTCCCGCCTTATGAGGTGGACCTTCTCTGCTATGTGGTTCCTTGTGTAGGACGTACCCGAGCTTGTCCTCTCCTCTTCACCGAACCTCTCAGCTGCCATCCTGACAATGATTGTTGTCATGGCTTGCAGCTTCCGTTCCGCCTCTCCCTTAGCTACAGACTCCAGAATTTGATCCACGTCAACTGCTTCCACAGCGTAGTCATGGTAGCTGCCGGCTACTTGATCCGCCTCCGTTACGATTGGGTGCTTGAGAAGTCCGGCGCCAACACTTGGAGGTTCCGAGCACTGTGGGGTGACTCCGGGCACGGCCCCTCCTGCGACTCAACAGCTGGAACACCTTTGCGTTCCCCCCAAACACTTCATCTTTGCTTAGTGGATTTTCAAGCCACGCACATTCTTACATACTTTCCCACACGTACACTGTGCGCTCATAGTCGTTTGTCCATTGAATCAGTCCACTTGAGGTGCTCATTCTCGCCCCCTCTTGGGCACCCCTGGGGGTATCTCTCCATTGAGTTCATCGTAGCTTGATTTGGGTGTCCTCCTCACGGTGAACACAGATTGGGTTGCCAGCCCATTCTGCCCCGGTTGCCGTCTCTCCGAGCTGTCACTGTCTCTCCACTATCATGCATAATATTAAGTTGTTAGCCTACCCACTTCGAAAAGTTACCCATTTTCACCCTGTCGGCGTTGTGTACTGTGTATCTCTTTTTCTTCACCGCTGGCCCTGACTTTGATTGTAGGCCTATATCCTCCTCCGTCTCGCGCCCCATTTTATCAAACCAAATCGAACCGAAATTTCTTATTTTTTACTAAGCTACCCTCTTCAATCTGTTGCCTACCCGCACGCACTCACTCTCTTGGACATGCTTCCTGCGCGCGGCTGGTAGTTGTTAGGTGATGCTGATGGTTAAGGTAAACTTTCGTTTCGCAGGTCAGCATTACAACCAATCAAATAAGCGCATGCCTGCCTCCGACAGCAGGATTCAATCAAGATAACTAAGAAAAATAGGATTGCAGGAGCGGAACATAGGTTTTATTGAAAGTGAAACTGGGGAATACTTACATACATACATAGAAGTGCCTTTGCACCAAAAAACGGGACATTTGGTGTCCCGCGAAAGATGATCAATTTTCCGGGACAGGTATTAAAAAAAGAGAACAATCCCGGGAAAACCAGAACGTGTGGTAACCCTAATCGGCATCTATGTGAACATTGTCATTTGCCTTGGTTTCCTGCCCTGCTAGTTAGTCTGACTTTTTATATATCTGTGTTTTGTGGACATTATTGGTGAAATCCAAGGCGTGGCCATCAGACATTATGAAATAGGCAACAAGCAGTAGTAGCAGCATAGGGCAATACATTTTCTGACTTTTATGTTTAATATCACGGTGGTGTACTGAGACATTTTCTTATAATTTTCTGTTGAGACTTTCTCATAAATACGTTTGGCAAACACTGTAGGATAGCCTACTGTAGTTCCACATTAGCGTTTGAGTAATCAGAGTAGCAGCACAACCTAAAACAGTTGCACTGTAACGTCAACGTTAAAGCTACAGCTAAGTAGGAGAGCCCTATAAACAGTCTGAAGCAAGTTTGCTGATGTCAGATTAAACTATTAAATGATTTGGACACATCATTGTAGACCTGTGGCAGTACCATATGTGCGTACAAGTCATTAATATAAGTTAGGGAACCGAAGCCTAAATATTTCGAAATAGTCTGCACAAACCCATACTTGAGCGCACTTGGTGTTCACTTTCAATATGACATGGACTAAATTGCACGTCTTCACCGGACAGTAGCAGGCAGCAGATTGTAATGAATATGGGTGATAAATAAGTAGCCTAGCCTAAGCAGCCTATTCACTTTCAGAAGATCTAAGCAATGCGGAATTCAGCTCGGAACATTAATTGTTTGTCTAACGAAGATTCTAGAGTGCTACACAGATTTGCGTGAGAAAGAGAAAACTTTTTCCCCCCACCGTGAAATGCTGGGAAATTGCACATTGTAACGCCGAAATGCAAAAAAATCTTCCCCCCCGGAATCCCTATTATTATTTTTGTCAAAAAATAGTCATCATTGAAGGCCTAACCACTGAACGCACGGTCCGCCACTGGTTATATACTGTTGCTGTCATGATATTGCATAATATACATTAATGCCTCACATCAAACGACCACATAATCCGACCACATAATCTCGGGATCCTCGGGCTACTTCGGTTTGGCTTTAGGGACCCTCTACTCACTACCACGTAAGTTACATGCCCTGGTCACTTCCAGGCTAACGAGTTTTGACTAAAAACGGTAAAATCGAACTTTCTCAAAACCAGGGCTTGAAAACAAAATTATTTTTCAAACATTCCATTCCGAACGGTTCAGGTAGGCCTATGTTTAACGTTTTCGTTCTTGCATGCGTTCCGCCACCAACATATCGGTCCTGAACCGGTTCGGAACGCAAAATATCGTTCGTTCTTAAAGTTCCGGCAGTGTTTGGCGGGCCTATCAAGTCTATTTTTGTGGACTTTACCTTAGAATAGACGTACTCAATATTTCCCCTTGATTTAGCCTATACCGTAGCTATGCCCAAAAATAATAAATCACAGGCGGCATCCAAAAACATTCAGATGGGCTATCCATCCCATAGCCTACAGACTTACTGTAGGCCTAACCTATGCCTATAAATAATTTCTTATTAAAAGTATTTCTGGATACGTGCTAAACTCCTTACCTGGTTGTAGCCTAAGTTTTATCCATATGGAGATCTTCAAAGGCTTGCGCTATAATTCCAACCCTGTTTATAAACAAACCTGTCTGTTGCTGACAAGGCCTATCTCAAATTTCCCTTTTAACTCTTCTACATAGAATAGGCTAGAATTGCGCAAACATTTCAAATCCCAACTTTAAAACGACAAGGTGTGGACAGGCAAAATAGGCTATTACGCATAGGCTACAAACAATTTCCAAATCAGTTTCAGTAGCCTACGCTACGAGCTGGCCTAAGATCCGAAGTGGCAGACAGATAGGTTACATTACAACAGCAAGACTAAATATACACATTTGGACCAAATGTCCATTTATTTATTTATTTATTTATTTTTTCAAACTGCAGAAATCAAATTATTAGGCTGTTCGCCTACAATCAAACGAGTAGAACACTTAGGATGTGCCTTTGAAATTTTATAAAATATATAGAGAATGAAAAGAAAAAAAAACGTTATTAACCGGTTTTGTGGATTTCAGAATAACGTTTCTGTTCCGGAACAGTTGAAGACCATTTTGTTTTCGTTTCCGTTTCCGCTCCTCGTAAAATTCCGTTCGTTTTCGGTTTTCGTTCCTTGAACCGGTTCGGAGCCCTGCTCAAAACACATCCGAATGACATGATTTTGATGTCAACTCAACGTATGTACTCCCAATCATCCATAAATTGATCTAAAGTGCATTTTACTCCAGATAATTCCTTTAAACCAGTATTTGGAACTGCCCACCTCAATGAACTATGCTAAGCTATGCTAACAGTGGGTGCTGAGTTACTGAACGCTTCGTTATTTGTGTAGGGACCCTGAGCAAGCTACTGACGAGGTTTGGTGCTGTTTTGAACATTATTACTGGTTAAAAAATGTGATTTGGGGCTATAGGGTATACCAGGGCAAGCTCTAGTGGTTGATCAATGAAAAATACTGTCTCCACGGCTAATTTGATGTGTTTCATGCAAAAAAAAGACCCTGGGGAGATACACATTAATTCTTTCTTATTCTCAGACCCCACATAAACCCTGAGGAAGAACAAAACAGGGCATTAGTTTAGTCAGAGTATTAGACAGTCCCTCCAGGATTTCGCGAGGATTTTTTGAGATTGTTGCGATCTAAAATGCCTGATTTCGCGACAACTTTTCTAAAAAATTGTGATGGAAGTTGCGGTATTTTTAGCTGTTTGTTGCGAAGAAATTGCGAGAGGAAGTGAAAATTGCAAAAATAGATATTTTTTTTAATTGAGGGTAATTAAGGTTAGTAAGACCAACATTACACTGATCATCTTGATGCTTATTAAAGGTCTCATCTCATCGTTTTTTCATTAATTTTGCAGTGGTCTGTAGTATTGATGAATGCCCTGTGAGTCGGTTTGGTGAAAAAAATGCTGTCCTGCGTCTGTTTCATGCTGTTCTAGTTTGGTGGGGAAGGTGGGCGGGGAGGAACGACTGGATTTCGCCTCTAGTCATGAATATTAATGACATGCTAATGAATTCACCTCTGATTGGCTAACAGTACTGTGACGCTTTCTCCAGTGCATCCTCATCCGATTCTGCCTTGTGCTATGCTCCATATTCAACTTTACAGTGCTAAAACCTGGCTAAAACTCGAGTCAAAACTGTTGCACAAAATGTCTTCGGAGATACAACTTCATGTGTTTGATCCTAATATTCGTAGGAAGAAGAACCGCTTCCTGATTGTTTGTCGGTGAACGTTGGTTTAATAGAATGGTAACAATTGCCTGTCAGCTTAAAATTTCTCCTAAAAGAGGTAAACGTTTGTGACAATCGTCATCTTGCTTTCAAGTAATAAACAGTTGGAAACTTTTTAAAATAAAGACCTATTTCTTTACACAGTCAAAAGTCTTTGCAATCTTCCTAGTAGATATTTTACTTCACAACACAGGTAAGCACCCTAAATGCAGTTCAGCCACTGACCTAGCCTGCTAATGCTATCGGAATAGCTAGATAGTTATGGTTTGAATTCCATGATACTATCATTGAAAGACCACTTGGTCATAGCCCAATATATATATAGATCTAAATGCAAACACGCCTACCTAGCTATATTTTGCTGTACCAGAATGCCTACAGAAGCAGAGAATGTGTGCTGAAAGACTTCTCCGGTAATGAGAACTATGGCTTTGATAGCCTGACAATGGCAGAGGTTAGCCTACTCAAGTTGTTTTCTGTCACGTATGACAGAAAAACTAGCCTACTATAGTATTTTGGGACTAAATATTACAGTAATCTTATAGGAATACTATAGTATTTGGACATACCATAGGTACTATAAGACTACTATAGAAAAACTATAGCGGTTACAGGATATTATAGTTATTAGTAGTACTTTTACAGTATGTCCCAATTATTCCTATAAGATTACTATAATATTTTGTCCCAAATACTATAAGATTCCTATACTACTTTTTCGTAAGGGGATTGCTCATGTGGTTAGAAAAATGGGCAACACCAGTACCCCTGACCCTGTACCCAGGATTAGAACCAGTCTGCCTTAGCATAATGTACTCCCTTCAAAATGAACTAAACATTCGACTATGACAACTATGGCCCTCTGTGAGACAGAAGATATGAAAGGTAAGATAAACCTTTAGCTTAAAAGGGACAAAAACTGATTAAACTCCTAATACAAATATACAAAACAGGTCAATTTTCAATAAATAACTATTATATTTACATACAGCAGTACTCAAAGTGTGGTCCGCAAGCTATCTCAAGTGTTCCACAAGTAGATGTGGTAAAATATAATAGATGAGTTGTTTGCAATATTGAACCAACAAGTATGTAAATCCAAACAGTTCTGCAACACTGATGTAACCTATGCCAGTTTAAATCATATGAATCCTCTGACACCATAAGCAAGGTGCAAAGACAACAAGCAAGGTGGTTCAGTGAGAAGGCCTATTGTGTAATATACTGTTGAAGTAGGTCTACTGTTTTTTTTTTTTGCTAGGTGGTCCGTGAAACACTGACAAATAGTAATATTGCAGTCTATTAAAATAATGCAAACACAAAACATCCAAACTATGCACAGAATTAACGAGGTCCTCTTTTTGCCAGACGATGCAGACATCTGGCCTACAGATCCTTTTTAAAATGGTGCTGGGATTATTTAGGGAAAAAGGTCTGGGTTGCTGTTTCGGCTTGTATTGTCCTGGGGATCCCGAAGGGACAACACACAAAACACATTCATTGGCTGTGATGATTCTATTACATTGCTATTTGATTGCGCTGGGCCATAGGTGGAGCCATCAGGTGTTATTGTGGAGATGTCGCTTTCATCCTCCTCCTCCTCCTCTTGATCAACCCGAGGTCTTCTAGCTGGCCTTGGATGAACAGGCTTGATGGCAGTAGAGGTAGCAGGCCCCCATGCCCATGGTGTATCCGAAGTGCTTGTATCAATACTCATACTTTTCATGAAGTATTCTGTTTGGGTACCTAAAGTAAATAAATGTGTATTACTGTCAAGTTACAAGATACTAATAGTACACAGGACATTCACCATCTCACACAAAACTGTACTGGCACAATGGAAACAAAAATATTTTAGTGACTGTGGTAAGGTGTAGGATTTACTAAGTAGCACACCCACAAGAAGACATTCGGTAATATCAATTCTATCTGTTATGCAATTCATGGGTTTCATCAGGTCCATTTACACAGGTGTATTAATCAAGCACCATGCAGTCTACATTCATAATAGAGGTGCTTGATTTTATACACCTGTGGAAAGTGACCTGAAGAAATCCATGAATTGATTTTCCCAAACATTGACGAGCACATAAGAACCTGTATTAGCCTACTAGAAAAAGACTTCTAGAAACTAACTAACACAACAATAAAAGTTAGATCACAAACCTTTGCTTCTAACGTGACGACCTAATGTAGGCTAGAAAGCTGTGTAGCCTGACATGAGGATGTGCTCTGGAAGACATACAAAACACTAAGTCAACAGCAAGTAATCAAACAAAACATCATTGTAGGCCTACAAAGGTCAATGTAATAATGGCAAGAAGACATAAATTAGACTGAAGTGTAAATACCTGAGCTCTAGTGATAGCAACTTAGCCTAATAGTGCACGGGTATTGTGTTTTTGATTTTCCCTGTTTAGACTAGAACAATACCCGTACTTAGTTGAGCATAAGATATTGTTGCTAATATTATTATTTGTGGTTTAACGCTTAGGTTAGAAGATTATAGGTTCAACAAGCTAAATCTCTGGGTAGTGTGGTCAGTTTCTGAATGAACAGGTATGATAAGGGATCAGATTCCAAAAATAATTCAGTGGAAATGCATGGATTCCAGTTTCTTCCAGTAGCATCAACTGGAATCCATGCATTTCCACTGAATTATTTTTGGAATCTGATCCCTTATCATAGCTGTTCATTCTTACTCGTTGCTCGACTTATCGTGACTAAATTCAAGATGGCTGCAAACGCTAAACTTCGTGAAGATACTGTCTGTATAAATCGTCTTGTAAGTAAACTACCAGTGCTTTTTCAAAGTTCTCAATGTCTCGTTTTAAATGTCAGGGCCCTCGGAAGTCTACCAATGAAGTGTGGAGATACATTGAGCCTCGTAAATGGGTGTAAAACAGTGATTTATTTGCATGGCTAGCCCGATGCCGAAGCACCACTATTGAAAAAGATGTTGGTAGCATCGGCTAACTAGCGCCAGATTTTGGAGTGCAGGGGACAAGCCGAGATGGGCTATGAGACATACGTTCACACTCGGTATCATGTTTCGATACACTTTAGGTCATTATCACACCGGAATTCTCCTTTAACACATTGTAAACTAACTTCACTATTCCAGTAGCTCAAACAAATAGTTGCCAAACCACATCAAAAAGTAAGCAACAAACTAGCATAGGCCTACATGAAGGAACCTCTTTAACTCTGAAATAACAGGAAATGGCCTGCTTGTCAACCAGGCATCAAGCCTGCACAACATCAATATCTCTCAAATTCAATACTTTCATCAAAATTACAAAGGCAACTTTGCACTAAACTGTTTCATTCAAAATGTCTATCTACAACACTCACCTCCACATTAGGAAAAGCCAACCAAAGCATTGACCATGCTTTGTAGACTTCACCTTCAGCAGCCAATTGACCAATCAGCATTTAAAGTGACAGGACACATTTGATACACAAAACCCAAAGTCAGCAAACAGGACATGAACTCATTCTGTTCTTTACATAATAGGGTCTTGCTGAAAGTAAAAGATCTATAGGCCTAATGCAACCTAGAACTCTGTACATTCTTTACATTTCGAGGAGACCAGGAGAGAACCAGCAGAAGCCTCAAGGGGGCCAGTCAAGATCACTGCTGACTCCTGGAAAGGCGTGGGAGATGCGCGTGGACCTGGACAAGCAGCTCGTCTTTCCCAGTGAGATTGTGGACACAACCCTGAGGCCAGACATTGTCATGTGGTCCACAGCCGCCAAGCGAGTCCTCATAATTGAGCTGACCGTTCCGTGTGAAGAGGGCATACCAGCTGGCAATGGAGTGCAAGGAGGCAGGCTGGGCAGCATCCATCCACCCAGTGGAGGTTGGGTGCAGGGGCTTTGTAGGCCGGTCAGTGATGCAGCACCTCCGTGCCACAGGAACATCAGGGGCAAGGCTGCAGCGAGCAGTCAAAGAGCTGGCAGAAGAGGCTGAGAAAGCTAGCTTTTGGTTGTGGGTAAGGAGGAAGGATGGCAGATGGGGTCAGACACCCCAGTAGGGTCAGATGCAGGGAGTGGTAGGGTGACGCCCCTGACAAGCCACTTGCCCCCCCACCTGGAGATGTACTGGCTAGGGGGCGAAACATCGGTGATAGGTGGCACCAGCTGACGACCTTGCATCTGACCCGAAGGGCACCGGAGGAGGTGCGACAGGCATAAGGCCAAGCAGGAAATACCATCATGAACCTGTATACTGAACTCGCATAAGGATGTGACTGATCAGTTACTGAAGGTAAAAGTAAAACCATGGCAAAAAAACTATATATACATATATATACTCATTGAAGAGGTATTATTTATTTAATTTGTCATCCTGTTACAGTCTTGTACACTACAAGTTCAATTTTTCCAATCAGTTGTCTAAAGCCATAAGAACTAATTATAGTGCACAGTCTCCCCATATAGTATGTTATATATTATTTCATTGATAAGCTATTTCTGAACTGGAAAACTAAATAATACATTCACTGTACATAATGGCATATAGTTGTATGACATCTCAAAGAATCTGTAACAAATACAGTGGTTTCCAATGGGAATACACACATTATGTCTAAAACATGCAATAATAAAATTGTCAATGTAAATATTTAAATTCATATTCAACATGGCTAGACACCTCAAGAAAATATGGTTCTTGTGTCCATAAATGATGACAGTTTTACACCCCCGCCTATTCAAACCCATATCCCCAACTTTGATACTGAAGAAGCAAATTGTACGGCTTGACATCACAACACATGTGTCTTAACAGAAAACACTACTCAAATCTATGATTTATTTTAACATCACATCCTTCTACAACATTTTTACAATTGCAGCAGGGAAAAGCTGACCACTCAAGAAATGCTGATTGACATTCCCCAGATATAACTGCTAGGCCTATGTGATTCTTTGTTTTGTTTTTATTTCTATGACAACATAAACATGTTAGATATTTCAAGTCTTTTTCAAGTCTTTCAACATATTTGAAAGCAAAGTGAAATAATTATATGTTTAGTTCCTTGCTGAGCCATTGTAGGCTTAGCCCAAAAGCATGAAAGAGGGCGCAACATGTTTCTTAGCTGACTATATACAGGCTTTCTTACTTCCTTGATATTTGCATCTAATTACAATGGCTCCTCTACTGGACTGGTCCCATGACTACAAAATCTATATTAATTGGGTCTTTGTAATTTCATGCCATTAAAGTGTTTTTGTGCTTAGCCTATTCAATAGCTCTATAATGTGAGCTTGTACATTTTGGATTGCTTAATGTTGTTTATGTCTCTTCCATTGCTTTAGTTTGCTCATAATCTAGTCTCACACTCTGGAGTCTTGTAGTGTAAGGCCAGCTTTACACAAATCTTATCGGGTAAGGTTAGTTTTAAATTTGAATAAAATTTGTTTAAGACTACTGAGACATTCAGATCATATCTAATTTATTTATAAGGATTTGAGTAGCAATGAAATGTGTATGCTGCTTTCTTTTTTTGGCTTTGGTATTCATTGGTTTTCACATCACCATTTTCATCAATAACTGCAGGGCATATATGTTTGATATTTTTGTAACAGTCAAGACTAGGTAAAGTGTCTTCGAATTAGTGAGTGATGCAGTCTATGTGACAAAGGGAAATGAGAGCAAATTGTGATTCCTTGTGTTTTTATGACTACATAAAACATGTTAGATATTTTATCAAGTCTCTTTCAAGTCTTTGCACATATTTGAAAGCAAGCTATATATATATATATATATATATATATATATATATATATATATATATATATATATATATATATATATATATATATATATATATACATATACACACACACACATATATAGTTCATGCAAAAATAAGAAAATAAAAACTTTCCACCAGGTGGCAAATGAGTTTAACACCACCAGGGTGCAAAATAGGGGCCACAAAATTACAAATCAATGAATTCAGCTTTTTAATGTTCATCAGCAAGTATCAATTCAATAATAAAGATACATTGTATAAAGCAGTTAAAAAATACAATGTACTTCCTTCAACCTGTTTTGACAAGATTTAAACAAATATTGAACTAAAAATTGTAAAGAAAACATACCAAAACATTTCTAGATTTTACATCTTTAATAAAAAAAAAGATGTCCAATGTTCTATTCAGTAGTTTCTAGGAGTTCAATTCAATAATAAACATATACATTATATGAACCAGTTTAAAAAAAAAAAGTACAATGCACTTGCTTCAACAAGATTTTTTTAAACAAATATTGAAAAATAAAAAGTGTAAAGAAAATATACGGTAACACTTTATTTGAAGGGGTCTACATAAGGGTGACATGTAACCGACATAAGAATGACTTGACACATGTCATGTACATTAATGACAAATTATTGATGTTTATGACTGTCATAATGTGTCATTCGGTTTTTGGAATGTCAAGTTGACATTGTTTGGGTGTCATCATCATGACAACTTGACATTAGCCAAGATGACATTATTTGATGGGTCTTTGTCATGACAACTTGACATTAGCCAAGAAAATATAACCCGTTTACAATATTGTCATGACGACTTGACATAGCCAAGAAAGAAATGCAAGGTGTTTGGCATGATATTGTCATGGCAACTTGACATATAACTGTGTTTGGCCTGACTTATCTTCTAGGATTGTAAAGTGAAGGGCCTGAACAATTGACTGTCATGACACCATTATAATTGTGTCATGAATACTTTCCTTGACCTCAACTACAGTGGTACAGTTTTGACTCGTCATTAAGCTGTCACAAAGAACTATTACACATCAAAATAGTTTCCTGACAGTGTCATGAATTGTCATGACAACTTGACATAATTGTTTAATTATTACATGAACAAGTTCATATAACTGTGTTTGGCCTGACTTATCTTCTAGGTTTGTGAAGTGATGGGCCTGAACAATTGGCTGTCATGACGCCATTATAAATTGGTCATGAATACTTTTCTTGACCTCAACTACAGTGGTACAGTTTTGACTTGTCATTAAGCTGTCACAAAGAACTATTACACACCAAAATAGTTTCCTGACAGTGTCATGAATACTTACCTTTGACCTAAATTACAGTGAACCATCTGAGATGTTTCCTGAACATGTCATTAAGTGCCATTACACTATCATGTAGGTCATATTTCTGTACATTTTACATTTCTGGAACATTGAGTCTAATTTCAACTATAATGACAACAAATACCATACTCAGTCATGACTTAAGAGTTTATTTCAGCAATGCATTTTGCAAAACCATAATACATGGACATGTTACCATGCCAGCTAACCTAACTGTGCATGTGGAACATGCATTGAACTATTCATATACTAGTCTTTAAGCACCATTTCATTGCCATCATTTCTGCAGCTTTTTCAAATCATGCACGAGTCTACCCAACACACCATTACGATGACGGATTCCTAACCAGTAGTACCATTCAATCGTTTTAAGGTGTGTTTTGAGGGACTGAGGGGTTCGATTCCCCCTGAGACGTCATATTTGTCTGCGTAAGGGGCACTTATTTTAATGTAGAGTGAAGCGCTGCCTTGCTAAGGAACTTTTCACAAGAGGAGTAGACAAATGAAAGTACCAAAATAGTTTACCCAGAACATATAGCCGGCATTTATTAAACATCAAATATCAAACAGTATGACCTTGTTTCTCTTTGTCCTTTTAGTTGTGAAAATCAGTATTTCTCTTAGTTTTCAACCTTTTCACACAAGTTGAGAAAAATATAAAGTAAAATGACCTCAGAGCTTTGATAAAATAACCCCAAAATAATAAAGCAAAGTCCATCTACCCGGGTAGTATGCTTTTTTTTAAGTGGTGAGATCTCGCGATTATCTGTAGGCTACGATGAAATGAAGACATATTGAGTAGAAGCAGTTCATGTTGCAGGCAAGATTATCATTCGCGCCCTCTGCTCTTCTGCCTCCCGTGCCCAATGGCAAATTTGTCCCAATGGAACACTCTGCATAGCAGGGCAACAATTCAATTCAATTACTCTCGATACATTTTAGCAGATCTGGAAATATAACTCATATTCATGAACTGTAGTAGCTTATTCTTATTTTTAATCTATACATTCACTACAAAGCCTACGTGAAACTTCAGCACTAGCATATCACGTTGTAACATGGCTTCAACATAGCATGAATTAGCACTTCAAATCATTAAACTCATGTTCAACTCCGATTGGTTTTTAGCTTATGCAGTACCATCAATACATTTCCACACAATGCATTAAACAACTGAGTTATATGGAAGCATATGGGTAGCTTTATTCAAATGAGAATGCAATCTGCAATATGCAATTCAAAAAGACATTACATTATGCAATTGCAAATTCATTATGCAATTTAATATTGCAATTTGCAATAATTTCCAACAAATTGTATTTTAATCTGCAAAGTGACAACGAAATCCTAAAATCAATTCCAATAATTTTGGTTAAAAAATAGAATAAACATGGGTTGAATTGCATTCCATTTTGCCATGGTACTTCAGTCTCAAATTTCAAATGGCAATTCATTTTGCATTTCAATTTTCAATATTCAGTTTCATCATTTAACTGTCAATTCGTTTTGCAATTTAATATTTAAAGTGCAATGTAGGATTGCATTTTAAAAACATATTTGGCAAAACTGTCAATGCCAGCCTGAAAACATTTTGGATTATTTTGGGCAAAACATTTTGCCATCGTTTTGAGGCATTGGCAATTGCATAATGTAATGTCTTTTTGAATTGCATATTGCAGATTTCATTCTCATTTGAATAAAGCTGCCCATATGCTTCCATAGAGTTACAGCAAAATAAAACTTTTCTATCTAAAAAAATCTATCACGCCATGTCTGCTACTAACATAAATGACGAACACGTGTAAAACACTCACCGGAGAAAACTCATACAAGTAAGTAAACTCCTTGTCGTAATTTCGACCCTTTGCTGTTATTCCTTCCTTAGAAGTAGGTTTGGTGGGAAAACCCCTTTTAACTAGCTCTTCAATGTTATTTTTAACTTTTCTTCTCAGTGTGGAAAATCTAAATATGGCTTCAGCTCACTATCGTTCTGCTGTCCTTCTGCTGTTTGCGATTTCTGTCTTCTTCTCTAAGAATCAGTGTAGCAGTTTCCCCTCTATGCAGCGCCACCACTGCCACCTACTGGACAAGTACGGTGTGCAGGGAAAACATAACTAAAAGTAAGAAATTAGATATTAAACTAGAATAATGTAATCCTATTAGTAGGCTATTTTCGAGTGGGTTACATCTGCAATGCACCTTCAATATGTTGAGTAGCCTATATCTAATTTATAATGGTGTCATGACCAGGGCTTGAAAACGAAATTATTTTTCAAACGTTCTGTTCCGAACGGTTCAGGTAGGCCTATGTTTAACGTTTTCGTTCTTGCATGCGTTCCGCCACCAACATATTGGTCCTGAACCGGTTCGGAACGCAAAATATTGTTCGTTCTTAAAGTTCCGGCAGTGTTTGGCGGGCCTATCAAGTCTATTTTTGTGGACTTTACCTTAGAATAGACGTAGGCTACTCATTATTTCCCCTTGAGTTAGCCTATACCATAGCTATGCCCAAAAATAATAAATCACAGGCGGCATCCAAAAACATTCAGATGGGCTATTCATCCCATAACCTACAGACTTACTGTAGGCCTAACCTATGCCTATAAATAATTTCTTATCAAAAATATTTCTGGATACGTGCCAAACTCCTTACCTGGTTGTAGCCTAAGTTTTATCCATATGGAGATCTTCAAAGGCTTGCGCTATAATTCCAACCCTGTTTATAAACGAACCTGTCTGTTGCTGACAAGGCCTATTTCAAATTTCCCGTTTAACTCTTCTACATAGAATAGGCTATGATTGCGCAAACATTTCAAATCCCGACTTTAAAACGACAAGGCGTGGACAGGCAAAATAGGCTATTACGCATAGGCTACAAACAATTTCCAAATCAGTTTCAGTAGCCTATGCTACGAGCTGGCCTAAGATCCGAAGTGGCAGACGGATAGGTTACATTACAACAGCAAGACAAAATATACACATTTGGACCAAAGGTCCATTTATTGTTTTTGTTTTTTTCAAACTGCAGAAATCAAATTATTAGGCTGTTATATAGAGAACGGAAAAAAACTTTATTAACCGGTTTTGTGGATTTCAGAATAACGTTTCTGTTCCGGAACAGTTGAAGACCATTTTGTTTTCGTTTCCGTTTCCGCTCCTCGTAAAATTCCGTAAAATTCCGTTCGTTTTCGGTTTTCGTTTTCGTTCCTTGAACCGGTTCGGAGCCCTGGTCATGACAGCCAATTGTTCAGGTTCATCACTTCACAAACCTAGAAGATAAATCAGGCCAAACACAGTTATATGTCAATTTTGCATTTCTTTCTTGGCTAATGTCACGTTGTCATGACAACGGTTTACATTTTCTTGGCTAATGTCAAGTTGTCATGACCGGTACACCCTCAAATAATGTCATCTTGCCTAATGTCAAGTTGTTATAATGATGCCACCCAAACAATGTCAACTTGACATTCCAAAAACCGAATGACACTTAATGACAACAGTCATAAACATCAATACTATGTCATTTATGTGCATGACATGTGTCATGACATTCTTATGACTGTTACATGTCACCCTTGTGTAGACCCCTTCAAATAAAGTGTTACCAAATATACACCAATAGATTACTAGATTTTACATATTTTTTATTCTATTCGGTTATTTCTAGGAGTTTGAGGGTGTCAATAGGCTCAAAGTCACACGGTTTAAGGTCAATTATGTTGTAGTCTTTTGTATGAGTCACAATGATTGATTTCAGATCTAAGAAATGTTCCTTAATGTCATCAGTTGTGGTGTAATGAAATGGATATGTTTTTAGGTAGTGAGCTATAGCAGGGTGTGTCAGTGTAAATGTGATGCTATTAATGAGCAGTTTTCCACTGTATCTTATCTCGTAGTTGTTTGTGGGCATGAGAAATTTGCACTTTGGGCAAAGGTGTTTTAGATTTGTGGGTGTGAAGTCTGTTTGTGTAGTGTTGCAGTGTGTACAGATGGTTTTCTTGTCTACATGTAGGCCATTTAATTTTGGCATGGTTACCAAAAACAGGTTATTGCAGCAGCATCATGCTGTTTGACAAAAGTTCATGGGCTGCCGATGTCCACTGTGACGTTCGTGTAAAGAGGGTTCTTCTCGACACTCACGACACGGTACTGCAGAGAACTGAGACCGTCGCTGTTGATGGTTTGTCCAGTGAGTCTTAAGTTGTCGAACCTGCACCAGAAGAAAAGGCAATACATCAGGGAATGGTGTGTGTGTGTGTGTACAGTAGGACTCAACCAGCCACCATCCCCACCACTCACATTACGTACAGTACTGTGTTTAGGATACCAAGTGCCAGAATCTTTCCAATTACAGTTTTTTTTTCAATCGCTAACAAGCGCTTACCCATACTTCAGATACTTTTTCTAAACTCTTAACACAGACTCACACCTACAAAACACAATTGGCCAAATGGATAATTTTTTTCATTCTCTTCTAACTCTTCATTTAAAAATAGAACACATTTTTCTCTGCACACACTCTGCATCACTGGCGAAGAGAGCTCAGCGCCGCCTGTACTTCCTGCGGAAACTCAGGCGAGCAAGTGCTCCACCAGCCATCATGACCACATTCTACCGAGGCACCATTGAGAGCATCCTCTCCAGCTGTATCGCTGTGTGGGGCGGAAGCTGCACTGAATACAACAGGAAAGCCCTGCAGCGCATAGTGAACACAGCTGGAAGGATTATTGGTGCTTCACTCCCCTCCCTGAAGGACATTTACACCACCCACCTCACCCGCAAGGCGACCAAAATTGTGAGTGATGCAAGTCACCCCGCTCACAATCTGTTCGATCTACTGCCCTCTGGGAAGAGGTACAGAAGCCTGCGCTCCCGCACTACCAGACTCACCAACAGCTTCATACACCAAGCTGTAAGGATGCTGAACTCTCTCCCTCCTCTCCCCCCTCCACCCTCAGCTACATAACATCCTGGACATTGGACCCACAATGGCCGCGTGCACTACTCCACTTGCACACTTGCACACTTGTACACTTTACAACTTGTTGTTGTCCTGAAAACACAACACATCTGCTGCTCTTACATAACTTGCACCACTATGTCACTTTCTTTCTTACTTAGGTCAAACAGAACTACCCAAGCCTTTTATTGGCCTGACTTTGCACTAGTATTTTATTGACTGTCTATGCACAATTTAAACCAAATTTTGCTGCTCTTATTTTTTTTTTTTTTTTTTTTTTTTTTTTCATTATTATATGTGCCCTCTTATTTACTTACTTTTTTGTTTACTTGAATGTTATGTTTGTCTGTGGACTTAAATTGGTAAAATATGTCTTGTCTTCACCGTGGGATAGAGAGAAACGTAATTTCGATCTCTTTGTATGTCTGGAACATGTGAAGAAATTGACAATAAAGCTGACTTTGACTTTGACACTAACTTTACCAAAACACTGGAAATCTGACTCGAAATTAAATTATTCTGTCAAAGAATAACACTTGTTTTCATTTCACAAGGTACATGCAGTCAATCAAAGTACATCAGGTTTCAAATGGCTATTGTTGACATTACAACTGCATAGGCTTTTATGTTTCAGTTTTACAGGTATTTGCATGCAAAACATGCAATCCACCGTTTTTTACACTAAATTTCTTGGTTGAGAACCATATGTCCACATGTAATGTTCACATTCAAAAGTATTCCAGTAAAAAGCAAATCATTTTTTCCCTTTACTCTTTACTTCTATCCTGGCGGGCCACCCTATATCATTGAAATGTATAGTCTGGAATCGACCCATTTACCTTGCTTAATCCAAGGGGCGGGCAGAGAATTGTCTTTCAAACTGCCTAGGCATGCAATAGGCCAGCGCTACGACCAATCAGAACAAAGAGCAGGAGGACGTATCCGGTCGGCAAAACGGCAAATACATCCTCCTTCGAAAGGAATGACTTAAGTGCATTGTGTTGCTCAACTTTCAAAGATAAGCACAAGTCCAACTCCTCCAAAGTTGACGCCAACGCCGATTCAAACAACCGCTCTTCGTTCGCCATAGCCACCTTCCTTGTTGCTCACTGGGCCTGCTCTTCTCCCTGGGCCCCTTGCTATTACTCTTCCTTGTCCAGACATTACAGTGTTTGTCTTTTTCTGTTTCTGTTTCCAAAAACATCAATGCAGTTGCCTCTCCCTTCAGTGCTATGACTCTGTTGATGACTTTGTCCAGATGGTCTATGTATTTATTGCAACGTTTGGCTGTGAGTTTGTTTCCCCAAAAAAACTATTGCAGATATCAATGCGTCTTTGTTCATGGGTTTGGCCTCACAGCAGAGGCTTAAACAACTATGACCCACGTTTTGGTTTCGTATATTAATTTGCCCTACTTATTGACTGCAATGTAGTCAATTGACAGGTTATTTTTATTTTTATCTTTCTGTACAATAAACAAATACATCTGCTTTATGCTGCAGAATTACGCACTTGGCCAGCCTATAGAACGGGCACATTTTGGAGAGAATAGAGAATGTACGCACGCAAGAATCTGTAGGCTATTTGTGGCTGGTTACCAGCAAACAATGTTTAATGCATTAACTTAAGACGTCAAACGTTTTCTAAACAATACAAACAGAGAGGATGCAGCAGGCAGCAAATGTAGAAGAGTAATTTCCAGTGGAAGAACAAAATGCTGAATGAAGCCCAAAGATATGAAGGCATATCTGGCAAGTTGTTAATTTTTGAAGACGTAAACGGTTGGGCTATAGGCCTAGTTTGCAAGAAGGAGACATAAAGCGTGAGCATGTCACACTATCCACAGCTGTGGTAGCGGGGGTAGGAGGATTACTGTTAGCGCAGGATTTATATAAAATTCTTCAACAGAAGGCCTGCCTCGAATGCAGGCTTGCCCAAAAAAAAAGACCTGTGGTTTGTGCAGCCTACAGTAAGTAGGTCTTAGTGAGTTAGGAGTCCTCTCGACTTCTTTTAAGCTGTCTCAGAGGTGGAAAGTTGCGTTCGTTGGGGGCAGGGCCGGATTAACAATTCATAGACCCTTGGGAACAAATGTCTGATGGGCCCCCCTGCCCCCCAGCCAACGTGAATCAGGCGGTCGGTTAATAGGCCTATATCGTGAAGATTTTTATTGCCATTTAAGGCACGAGCGCATCTGTGAGGCCAAGCCTCACCAAGTAGCCCGTTTGTTTACAACTAACATTACATTTAATTAAACTGCTTATAGGCTATGCCGAAATAGTTTCAACATTTTGAATATCAGTGTCGGGTGAATTAGGAAATGTTCTCAAAGTAGCCTTATGGCTGAAAGCTGCTTGGGATCCCCCCTGTCAAGCAATAACCATACAAAAAGTTAAAAACAGATGACCTGATGCGCGTCACTGACATAATGCGCAAATAATATAGCTTAGATATTCCAATATATTCAAATACATGTGTTTATTTTAGAGGGGATATTCGAACGTCATTTTTGAGCAATTTTGACAGCCCTAGTCCACTGTAGACTACGCCAATCGTCTATTAACACCTTCCACCTAACCCCGGTGAGTGGGGGTCGCTATAATGCGTGTGAAATAGCACCATTGAGTAGCCTATGCGAAATAGCCTTAAAATCGTTCCGGTGTTGTGTGCCTTCTGGTTTCTCCACCTACTGGTTTCCTTGCGCATGCATGCGCTGCAGCAGTTGTCAGACATTCACAAACAAGTTGTTTTAGGCGGTTTGAAGTCGCTTTTCATACGCCATGAGCGCTCGGCTACATTACAGCCACTCGGACAAAAGACATGTAAAAAAATATATGTTTTGAAAACTAGCATTAAACTGGATTCGATCCCGCAAAAGCAACACACGCGTGACTCTCTCCAGCCTGATTCCCTACTCTTTGAGCCAACTAATATGTTATGTGATACAATTAACTATTGTAGGCTACCATCAATTAATAACGTAGGCAACACCCAGGTAACATGTTGTCCAGGCTATCTGAAACAAGTGGTTGCCCTGCATCTACAACAACTGGTTACCTTGGGCTGCTACAGTAGTCAGTGCACTGTGCACAGTAGGCCTATGCTACTCTTTGTGGTTGATCAACTAAAAATAAAAGATGTATTTGGTGATGACGTTATTGTAGGCCTAGTAGACCTAAATTCTGAGATTCTCTCTATCTGCTTTACTTTTGTGAGTTGCGACCACCTAGGCTATGTTATAGACGTTCTATGAGGTACCAGTGTTTAGCTGTGTCACAAAACAATAAGCTTTGTCAGACTACTTTTAAAATGATATTCAGGGCTATATACATTTTAAACATTCGGGGCTGAAGACCCGACAAAGCCTTGCGTTAATTCTTCAGGTGGGAAGTGTCATGAATTTGGCAGGAATTTTCATACAAGAGACGCTCTCATTGGTGGTTAGTATATGGAGTAGGGGATTGACAGCAACATACACTGTAGCCAATCACATTATGAGAGATGCTGAATTTAACATTAACTGCAATGTTTGATTTTAACCCTTAAACAGGCAACGTGCACTACGAGATACATACTTTTTAACATCCTGTATGGGGCACAATATATATTTTTTTTTTCAAATCAAGTTATCAGATATCAAAAGTCTTGTCTGTTATCAGTATCTAGGTCACATGATTTGGTTCAGGTTATCTGTCATCGTTTTGTCAGCCTGATCAGAAATCAAAATGGCCGCCAGTGTTGGAGCTATGCTGACCATGAGGTGAGTAATTATGTATAAATCATAGTTATTTTCAATAAAACAATCATATTAACTCATATAACTGATTATAACAATTGTCAAAATAGATTGATGAAGGAAAACAAAGTCTGTTAGGTGTTAGTTTAGCTATTTTGAAATGTATGTATCCCACAAGATAAATTGCCAGATTAGCGGTATAACATTTGGTCAATGTGTATTCTGTGCAGTATTGAAAATTTAGTTTCAGACAGGAAGATACGTTGCCAGATTAGCGGTAGGAAGATATACTAATATACACTGCAAAAACAAATGTTATCAGGTACAGGTATGTACATTATGACAGTGTAACCATATATTTCCCCACAGAGTATCACAGTTAGCTCTTTTTATGGCAACACAAGATGTGTGAGAGTGATAGAGGAGATCCCAGAGGACTCAGGCAGTAGTGATGAGGATGAAGATGAGGGAGCAATTATGAGGCAGAATGAGGAAATAGAGAAGCAAAATAGTTATGCTGAGGAGGAGGAGGAAGAGGCGATGGAACAAGCTCCCAAAAAAGCCAAGGAGTTTAGGTGACAGTGCATTCATTGGAGGGACATTTGGTCATATTTACTGAAGTGAGCAGGCAAACCATCTTAACCAATATGCTGTCCCTTATTGGTGTGGATGGCTCGCTAAAACTTAATTTCCCTTGTCTTATACACACAGCACAACACTGTTAGAGTTTATAACGGCTATATTTTGCTAGTATTTTGGTATGAGGCAGATTAATGTACACAAATACTGACAAATGACCAAGTTAACTAATTTCATAACTGTGTGTGTGTGTGTGTGTGTGTGTGTGTGTGTGTGTGTGTGTGTGTGTGTGTGTGTGTGTGCGCAACCTGTGTTTTTTTATACAGTTGGAGGAAGAAAAGATTTGAGCACCAATCCTCAGCCAGTCAGACAGAATTCAGAGCACCTGATGAGATGTCTTCTCCTTGTAGCTACTTTGCCAGATTTTTCAATGACAATCTCTTCCATCTTATTGCTGAACAGACAAATCTCTACAGTTGTCAACAGATTGGATGCAGCATTAACACCACTGTAGATGAGGTCAAGTCATATGTTGGCATTAAGTTAATCATGGGAGTGGTGAAAATGCCATCTATGGATGATTATTGGGCAGAGGCCACACGTTTTCCCAAGGTCGCTGATGGGATACCAGTTAAAAGGTTTAAATGCCTCTCAAGATTCATCCACTTTCAAGATAACGACATGTCTGACCCTGCCCAGGATCGTCTCTGCAAAGTCACACCAGTTCTGGAGCATGTAAGAAAGAAATGTCTTGAAATTGAGAGTGAGAACCAATTCTCAATAGATGAAATGATGGTTCCCTACAAGGGAATAAAGGCTGGGTCCCTCCGACAATATCTTCCGAGCAAACCTCACCATTGGGGCTTCAAGATCTTTGTTCGAGCACTTGTATCTGGGATAGTGTATGATTTCCTGCCATACACTGGAAAAAGCACATTTCACTCAGGAGAGGGTACTATCAAAGGAGTTGGGGCCAGTGTTGTGGTTGAACTCTGCAAGACAATCAAGAACCCATCAGAATGTGTTGTCTACTTTGACAACTTCTTCACATCCATACCACTCATTGTGCATCTAAAAGAGACCTTAGGCTTGCAGAGTCTGGGAACCATTCGCAAAAACAGGCTGACAGGATGCAGCCTTGAGGATGACCGTGCCCTGCAGAAGCAAGGAAAGGGCAGCTATGATTACAGGGTGGATAATGAGGCAAAAGTGGCTGTGGTGAAATGGGTTGACAACAAAGCGGTCACTCTAGCTAGCTCCTGTGCTGCTATAAGCCCGGTTAAAGAAGTCAGGCGTTTCTCCAAAGAGCAGAAAACAAAAGTCGCAGTGCCTTGTCCAAAACATTGTGTCACAATACAACGTCCACATGGGCGGAGTAGATCTTGCGGACATGATAGTGGCCTTGTACCGTACCCCTGCAAAGTCCCACCGTTGGTCCATTAACAATGCATGGCTGCTATAATCGCCAGGATGCCAAAACTGCTTCCTAAAGTTTCACAGGAAGTGAGAGCAAAGTGTTGCATTTCTTACTTGTTCATTTGTTCATTCTGTGTTTTTCAATCAGTTGAAACATAACTAAATCAATGTTAGAACTGATTTGATCGGTTATTTTAAAAACAAGATATAAAACAAAATATTACTATTTAGAATAAAACATTAAAATATTTGTATAAGATTTGTCCTTTTGACAGTTCATAGAGGAAATGGGCCATTGTGTGATCATCAGGTTTTTTTTTTTTTAACTTGAATTTTTAAAAATATATTTAAAAAAAAAAACGTTTTTTAAAGTATGTTGCTATTCATACATTATAGAAGAACTTGATGAAATATTGAATGAAATCCATTTTAAAAATCATATTTGTGAAATAAATGACCAAGAAAATAAATATTGTATCAGTTTTGTTTATGAAATAAAGCATTAAAATGTTTACCATTTTGACTCTTTTTATACCTTAATAGGGCAACGTATCCTGGGAGATACAACTCATAAAATCCAAAATATACAACATATTTCAAAAATGAGTGTGGGAATAATTTTCTTAGGGGCAAAAGAGACAAATAACATGAAATGATTTTTCTCAACTCTTTTTCACTTCTGCCTGTTTAAGGGTTATATTAATGTAAATTTAGCCGGGACTGTAAGCTGGCACACGTGGGTGCTCAATGTTTTCCGTGGGTGCTCTGTCGCTCGAGCACCCACGGTATCGGCGCCTATGACAAGCGTATCTCGCGGTTGCATCCATTACAAACAAAAATGCAATGTGAACGTCTGGGATAGGGAAGAGCACTAAATGCTCTACTGAATAAGCACGAAGTCAAGCCTTTAAATGAAAAACACTCTTTAATAATCAAAAAAATAAACGCTAATGAAGTAAACTTGTGACCATCAAAAATCGTTTATCGCCTGTAACTCCGTGATAACAGAGTGTCTATCATCTGTCTATCATCGTTGCACTCGGAGAAAACCATAATGTTTAATTTGTCCTGCGTTTCTTCTACGGCTGCAAACGGGATTCACTAACAGTTAACCAAATATTTCTTTATTAGGGCAGGGCAGGCATATTTCTGGCTATTAAATTATTTCTAAACCAGTCTGCTAAAGTCTGTAGTGAAGTCTGTGTAGGGTTTTCCAGGCTCCATTTTTTTTCACGAGACACCCTGCTCACTTGAGACATCTGCCGGTTGTTTGGGTTGTTGCAGCGTCACTGGAAAAATACAAATTAAAGTCGCGTGATACTGCATGATCCCGCGGTGCGCGGACCACGAGGGAAGCTGGCCAAGTTGAAGCACTGCCCACTGTACATGTCTGTGTGCGCGCGTGCGTGTGTGTGACTGCAAAATCTACCTCTTAGGGTTGGGTGCGTTGTGAGCCTCCTTATGATGTTTGATCATACGGCATCTCCCAGTTTGACCATCAGGCCTGGAGATGAACATGCCCCTCATGGAGACCCTAGAGGGATGACAAACAGCATGATTTATTCTGTATTTGTGTGTGTGTGTGTGTGTGTTCGTGTTCAGCTCTGTCTTGTCTACCTTTGGGAGACGTCATCATCTTCTCCTCCCCAACTCCAGTAGTTGTTAGGGTAGCCGTTGCTTGTATTGTGTGGCTGTGTGTGTGTGTGTGTGTGTGTGTGTGTGTGTGCGTGTGTTCGTGTTCAGCTCTGTCTTGTCTACCTTTGGGAGATGTCATCATCTTCTCCTCCCCAACCCCAGTAGTTGTTGGGGTAGCCGTTGATCTTCGTGAACTGCTCCAGGCTCAGCGCCGTCACACCACCAAAGATCTGCATGTATGGCAGCCTTGAATAATGGCAGAAAAATTCAGCAGCAAAGTTTTATAATGTTTGACATTTTTTGATAATATTACTCTTGTGAAATGTTAAATATTTGAAAGTTTATTCTAATGAAAGGTAGCAGCAAGTCTAACGGATGGCAGCTAGTAGCTGTGTGCGCGTGGAACGTTAGTAAACCTCACTCCCCAATGCATCAAGAGTGCTGCTGGCATGAGAGCTAGCAGCCTGGGCTTTCAGCTCAATTGTCAGCACGCTCGACTCCTGATCCGAGGTGCTGCTGTTTCGCGGGTTCTAGTCCTGGCGTGAGGTTAAGGGGGGTGAGTGTAACGGCTGCCAGCTAGTATCTGTGTGCATGTGGAACGTTAGTAAAACCTCCAGGCGTGTGCAGGGCTGAATCACACAGGTTCAACACAATGCAGGTTACTCAAGCATCAGAAGAAAAATAAAAAACAGCTGCTGAGGGTAGTTTCATGATCAGGCTAAGCGCTTGACATTTTCTGCATATCTGTGTATCTCAAAATATGTGATTATGTTAGATAACTATGTTGTTAGGAACACCTTGGCAATTGGAAAAATAAGAAATATTATAATGACATAAGTATCAGAAATATAGTTGACCCGGTTGAACTCCCTGGCATCCCTGATGGACCCAAACAAACAATAAATGGCACGTACAGCACGTCAAACTGATTCTGCCTACCGAAACCCAAACTTGTCGATAGCCACAGAAAGGTGCCTTGGTTGACTGTAGCACTTGTAGAAGTTTCGGTCGTCCATGGGGACGATGTCCACGTCACTGAAGACAAAGCACCTGTAGTCATACTGCTTCCGGGCTTCTGCATAGCCCACGTTCATCAGCTTGCCCCGGTTGAATGTCGTTTCTCCATACTGCAATTAATTAATTACATTAAGTCAAAATTATCTTTTGAGAGAGTTGCTAGGCAAGTCTCCCGATTACCATTTATAAGCACAGCATGTAAAATCAAATAATGGGTCATATTCTGCTTTCCGTTTGTATTGTCAAAACAAAGAACGGATAACAGGTTATTTTTCTCAAGATGTTTGTCGATTTTGGTTTTCCCATTTCAAAATGGAAATTAAAAGTACATAGACTGTATGAACGGCTCACATTGACATTACAAATTGCAACACCTGAGATTGCATTGCACATACATGACGTTACATGAAAGTCCAGTGCATTGAAATGTGACAAGTGGTCCTGATTTCTGACCAAGCATCCATGTGTTGTACCATCATGTTTTCAATTAACATGCTGAATATGTTGCTGTTGCTGAAGCATAGTATGTCAATAAATATTAAGACACTAAGGCAGCCCTAAGTTTTCTTTGATTGGAGCAATAGTAATGGGTGGTAATCCTCTATCTGATGGTCAAATTCCTCAATTGCCTCTCCCACTTTTCCCCATGCTTGCACTTACATCCTCCTGAGGGGTATACAAAGCAAGTTTACTGGCTTACCCAGGTAACATCAGGAGTAACCACTATTCCATCTGAGTTTGTTAATAACCTTGAGCAGAGGGAAACTCTGGGTTTCCTGTTCAAGTATAAGTATTTTTCTCTACATCTCTTTATTCTCCATGCACTCCTTTTTCTACCTCTCATTATTCTCCATGCACTCCTTTCTCTACCTTTCACTTTCTTTCTTTTTATGGTTCAGTTTTGGGGCATTTTGAGAAGCAGTCTTTCTCACATGTTCGCAGTGGAACATTTTCGGAAACAGTTTATCTTTCACACTCTCTCCACCCACCCTCCCTCTCTATCTCTCTCACCCTCCATCTCTCACACACACACACACACACATGCATTTCCTGTTGTTAACACGGATCAAACACATCCAACAAACAGGTTTGTATAAGTAAGTATAAGTATATACTTTTTTGATCCCGTGAGGGAAATTTGGTCTCTGCATTTATCCCAATCCGTAAATAAGTGAAACACACTCGGCACACAGTGAACACACAGTGAGGTGAAGCACACACTAATCCCGGTGCAGTGAGCTGCCTGCAACAACAGCGGCGCTCGGGGAGCAGTGAGGGGTTAGGTGCCTTGCTCAAAGGCATTTCAGCCGTGCCTACTGGTCGGGGTTTGAACCGGCAACCCTCCGGTTACAAGTCTGAGGCGCTAACCAGTAGGCCACGGCTGAACCAAGTAAGACACTGAACTCAAACTTTTAATCAGTTACTACAGTTACTGACTCAGTGAACATAGCCGGTACCTAGCACATTTTATTGAACAAACCCAGCGTTTCTCCCTATATCCTCCCTCCTACTGACTGTTATTGGACATGGGTTGCCATTTTCTCCTCTATCAGTCCGACACAAGCCGAATTAATTTGCATTTAATTACCAGTTGCCATGGCGACTCGTCATTTCTGAGCTCCATTGATGAAGGCTTTTCATAGTCATCGGGCAGAGTAAACAAGCTCAAAGATGGATTGAACTAATCCATAGATATCAGCTGTTTTGGAAGTCAAACGTCAAAGAGATCAGGGTTAGACAGAGATTTTGTTAAACCTCCTTTCTGGAATACCCCCCTGATGGCCAGACACAGCAGTCAAATCCCAAGCAAATTTCCATTACGGAAGGAGCTGTGTGTCACTGACCGCAGTATACAATTTCACTCTCCCAAAAAGAAAGAGCAGAGACTTCTCCCATACAAATGACTGACTGAATATAATCACTGTAGCACTCGGCTCAGAAAATATTGTTTAATTATCTAAATTAGTCTTATAGAGTGTCTGGACCAGTTCTATCAGAAGATTTCAATGTTAGACTGCTGGAGGTAAAAGGTGGCAATGCAATGACTCAGAACACGTGAATGGTGTACTAGTACATTTCTGTATTGTATTTAAATATAAAACGTGAGTTTTATTAAATAAGCAGTGCAAATTGTACAAAGATTACATTAATAACAGATATAAATAGTAATATACAAATATCAATTCATAAATCTTACCGTAGTAAAACAGGTCTATCCTAAGTTGGGTGCACCCTCTAAGCTACTGTAAGTTGTTAGGTTGACTAGTCCTAATCAAAATTTTAAGATGACAAAATTGTCCCCACCAATGTTTCAGCGAACTCATTTGTGCTGCTGATCATTCGGACAGCCAGCACGACAGTCGTCATTTGATTGGCTGAAAAACCGAGGGGGGGGGGGGGGGGTTATGATGTATGTATGTGTGTGTGTGAATATCTGTTTATGCACATGTGTGCATATGGAATTGGTTAACATGACCCCTGGAGGCAAGCATATGCAAAAAATTGGTCATCCTAGGCCCTACGGTTCTCAAGATATTCACAGAAAACTCTGTTGGTGTACGGTCACTAAATGTACACATAAATTATTTTATTGTATGGCCCCCCATTAACGAAAGTCCACGAAACTTGGCATGCATTCAGAGAGTGTCATAATGATCCTACACTTTCAATTTTGTGCAGTTTTGACCATGTCAGCCAGAGATATTGTGATTACAACACCTAATATTTTGCTTTTTAATTTTTAACTAGGTGGCGCTATACATGAATTGAGTGGTAATGGGATGGGTTGACATGGCCCCTTAAGACCAACATACACAAAAAAGGTGGTCCTTCTAGGCCCTACGGTTCTCGAGATATTCACAGAAAACTGTGTCCGGCCACTAACAGGCCAGTTGGTGTTTCATTTATTATATGGCCCCCCATGAACGGAATTCCACGAAACTTGGCGTGCATTCAGAGGGTTTCATAGCGATCCTACACTTCCAATTTTGTGCAGTTTTGACCATGTTAGGTCACAGATACCTGCGATTACAACACCTCATTTTTGCTTTTTCGTTTTTAACTAGGTGGCGCTATACATGAAATAAATGAGTGGTTATGGAATGGGTTGACATAGCCCCTTAAGACCAACATACAAAAAAAAGGTGGTCTTCCTAAACCCTACGGTTCTCGAGATATTCACAGAAAACTGTGTCTGCCCTACCCTCCTTTCAGGGGGTCCAGTCCAGCGGGGGGGCTACAGATCATAAAGAAAAACAATAGTTCCATGCTATCCATGTGGGGCTACATGCTCACCAAGTTTCGTGCACCCAGGTCTTTTTAGTGTCCCGGGAATCTTTGACGGAAAATTGGCCATGCGAAAAAGAAAAAAAAAGAAAAAAAAAAATCTGACTAAACCTATATGATTGCCGCTTCGCTGCGGTCATAATAACTAGCCATACAAACTGGCAACTGATGACCAGGCTTTCAAATGTGGATTTTACTGTGTAAAATAGCATTAGCTGTTAGGATATTACCCAGGATATTGTCACAGCTAAACCTAGCTTCTGTAGATGGATAGATAGATATACGATAGATAGATAGATATACGATAGATAGATAGATATACGATAGATAGATAGATATACGATAGATAGATAGATATACGATAGATATACGATAGATATACAGATAGATATACAGATAGATATACAGATAGATATACAGACAGACAGATAGATAGATAGAGATAGATAGACAGATAGACAGATAGATAGATACTTTATTGATCCCTAAGGGAAATTCAAGGTCACAGTAGCATACAGACAACATACAGTAAGCAATAAGGACTGCAGAAGATAAAGAATATACTAAAATACAAATTATACTAAATAAAAACGTAATCTAAATCAATTCTAAAAAACAGTTTCCACATAGTGGGTGATTAATCAATCAGGTGCGCTTGCCATGACTGAAGCAAGGACTGAGCCTGAGGTCCTCTGTGCATAAGGTAAGGTAAGGTGCTCTTTGTGAATGAGTGTCATGGTGATGGTGCAAATGAGTAAGTCAAACAGTGCAACAGTGCAAGAATAAAGTCTATATATCTATGTATAAATAACTATATTAAGAAGGTATAAGTGTGGTCACAGTTCGGCTGTGGCATGGAGGGAGGGGTTGTGCATATGTGCTAATATAGCACGCAAACAGTGAGGCAGAAGACAGTGGTAAAAAGTGGCTAGTGGACAGACAGTTCAAGACATGGAGGTGGTGAAGAGGCAAACAGACTATGCAGAGAAGTCTATTTCTCCTCTTCCCTTAAGTGAAGCATTGAACAGTTCAATGGCCCTGGGGACGAATGACTTCCTCAGTCTGTCTGTTGTGCAAGGTAGTGAGCGAAGTCTCCAGCTGATCAGGCTCTTCTGCTTAACAATAGTGTTGTGGAGTGGATGACACTCATTGTCCAAGATGTTGATCAGTTTGTTCAGGGTCCTTTTGTCAGATATTGAAGTGATGCACTTCAGTTCAGCTCCCACTACAGAGCCAGCTTTCCTTACCAGCCTGTCAAGTCGCCCCGCATCCTTCTTCTTTGTGCTTCCTCCCCAGCATACCACTGCATAGAAGAGGACGCTGGCAACAGACTGGTAGAACATCCTGAGGAGCTTGCACTGGTGGACACATTGAAGGACCGCAGCCTCCTCAGGAAGTACAGCCTGCTCTGCCCTTTCTTGTAGAGTGTGTCAGTGTTGGCTGACCAACACTGTTAAACTGTATTCCAGTTTATTGTCCAGGTGGAGACCCAGGTACTTGTAGGTGCTTACCACCTCGACATTGACCCCATCAATGGAGACTGGTAGCAGAGTGGGCCTTTAGACCTGCGGAAATCCACCACCATCTCCTTGGTCTTTGAAGTGTTGAGTTGGAGATGATTGAGTTTGCACCATTGCACAAAGTCCTCCACCAGGTTCCTATACTCCTCCTCCTGCCCGTTCCTGATACACCCCACAATTGCAGTATTGTCAGAAAACTTCTGCATGTGGCATGACTCAGTGTTGTAGCAGAAGGAAGATGTGTACAAGGTGAACAGGACTGGAGAGAGCACAGTTCCCTGTGGCGCTCCGGTGCTGCTGATCACAGTGTCAGAGAGACAGTTCTTCAGTCTGACGAACTGTGGTCGCTCTGTCAGGTAATCTGTGATCCAGGTTACCAGGTGAGCGTCCACACCCATCTGCAAGAGCTTGTCTCCCAGTCTGAGGGGTTGGATTGTGTTAAAAGCACTTGAGAAATCAAAGAACATGATTCTCACAGCACTTTTTCCCTTGTCCAGGTGAGAATGTGTCCTGTGTAGAAGATAAGTGATGACATCGTCCACGCCCACTTTCTCCTGGTATGCAAACTGTAACGGGTCTAGTGCATGGCGTACCTGGGGTCTGAGCATACCTAAGACGAGTCGCTCCATTGTCTTCATCACATGTGATGTTAGAGCGACAGGTCTGTAGTCATTAAGCTCACTAGGATGTGGCTTTTTAGGAACAGGGGTGAGACATGATGGCTCCCCCAGCTTAGCAGCACAGGCCTTGAGTAGCCTTGGACACAGTCTGTCAGGCCCCGCTGCCTTACTCGTGTACAGTTTCTTTAGTTTAGCGCTCACTTGAGTTGCTGTGATGATGGGGGGTGTAGGGGAGGGGTGCATCTGGGATCTGATGGCTGTTGACTGAGGTCGTTGTCGCCTCATTGTTCGTTGTTGTGGGGGAGGGGTGCAATATCCTGTGATGGTGGAGGTGAGTGTTGCACTGGTGTTGAGGGGGTGTGGTGGTGGGGGCTTGGGGATGACCACCTCCTTGATGTCCCTGTCAAGGCTGCCAGAGTCGTGGACGCCTCAGCAGGCACAGGCAAGGAGGAGTCAGGCGGGGGCAGGGTGTGAGGTGGTGATGGTTTAGGTCGTTGGGCATAAGGTGGTGATGGTTTAGGTCGTTGGGTGTCACCCGGATGCAGAGCTGGAGAGACTGGGAGGTGGGGGTAGGGCAGGCACGCAAACAAGAGCAGTGCCTGAGACTGCAGGGGGTGGTGGACAGACCACTCCCATTGGAGCTGAAGCAGGGCAGTCAAACCTTCAAACCTGTTGTAGAAGTGGTTCAACTGGTTCGCCCTGTCCAGGTCCCCCTCCACAGAGCTGCTGCTCTTCTTCAGGCCAGTTATAATTTTCATGCCATCCCATGACTCCTTCATGTTGTTTTCCTGCCACTTCTGTTCCGCCTTCCTTCTGTAGTCCTCCTTAGCCTCCTTCAGCTTGACTTTGAGTTCCCCTTGCACGCGCCTCAGCTCTGTCATGTCCCCCTCTCTGTACGCCATCTTTTTCCTATTAAGAAGGGTCTTGACACTGCTGGTTATCCAAGGCTTGTTATTGGGAAAGCAGCGTACAGTTCTGGTGGGAACAACAATGTCCATACAGAAATTCAGGTAGTCAGTTGTGCACTGTGTGACCTCCTCTAAGTCCTCTCCATTCTGTAACACACTCCAGTCAGTACACTAAAAGCAGTCTCTCAGAGCCTCATCAGCTCCAGGTGTCCACTTTCTGAAGGTGCGTGTGGCAGCTGGTAGCCTTTGTACTTTGGGCTTGTACATTGGCTGGAGATGAATGAGGTTGTGGTCTGACTTTCCCAGAGGGGGAAGGGGGTTTGCACTGTATGCATCCCTTAAGTTTGCATACATGAGGTCTATTGTCCTGTTTTTCCTTGTAGGGCAGTCAACAAACTGGTAGAAATTTGTGAGTGTGGAATCCAGCGTTATGTGATTGAAGTCGCCAGAGATCACAAAAAAGGCATCACAGTGTTGGGTTTGAAGCCTTGCGATTGTGGAGTGGATGACGTCACATGCTGTATCCGGGAGAGCTTGAGGTGGAACGTAAACACAGACAGCAATTGCGTCCGAGAACTCCCTCGGCATTTAGTACGGACGGAGACTAACCGCTAATAACTCCACATCCTTGCAGCATACAGTTTTCCTTCACTGTAACATGTCCGGGGTTGCACCATCTATTGTTTATGTACAGCACCAGTCCACCACCCTTCATTTTGCCAGAAAGTTTCTCTGTCCAAACGAGCTACACTGAAGCTGGGCAGCTCAACGTTAGAAGTGGGGATATGGCTAGTTAGCCACATCTCCGTAAAGCATAGCAAACTACATTCCCTGTATAATCTCTGGTTTCTTACCAGGGCAGCCAGTTCGTCAGTCTTGTTAGCCAGTGAGTTCACGTTTCCCATCACAATCAATGGAACTGAGGGCTTGTATCTCCATTTCTTCTCCTGACGCCTCATCTTCACTTTTACTCCCGCTCTGCAACCCTGAAAGCACCACAGTTCCTCTGGGATGTTGTCGCGAACACAGCCAGCATTCCGTCGTAGTGCGATCAGCTGATTCCTTGTGTACACAAGTTTGCTGCCGCTGGAGCGTTGCAATATGTCCGTATCCATAGGATAGAATAAAGAAACACTCCTCAAAGTGTGTATAAATCTAAAAAGTTGCGAAGTAAAAAGTAAGCAAAAAACATAGAAAAAAACAGACACAGAGCTACTTGACGTGCTGCCACTCTCGTCGGCGCCGGAACCGGATGTTCCGGTAATCTTTCAACCAAAGTTATGTTGAATAATGGTGTGCCGCACGGACAGTTGTATAGCACAGAATAGAAGAAGTCACCATCACTGACTGTTAATTAGGCTTCCAATCTTGCAGTCGCAAAAAACAATGGATCCGAGACATTTTCCTGTTCCTATATTCTGTTTATGTAGGCTAATGTATTTATGAATGTAACCTGCACAATGCAAAGAAATAAAAGATAAACTATGGTGCATTTCCATACTCATAGAAATAAACATTGCGAGACACCAGATATCTCTTCTATGATCTCATCCCAGAAAGATGTTCTTTGATTTGTTAGTTTTTTGAACATTTATTTATAGGGATTGTCATCTACTTCCTGAATTTTTGGTCAACGATACCCGGGACACCGAACCACCGGGGCATATGAAATTTGGTGGGTATGTAGCCCCACTAGACTTCCGCGCTGGGCCCCCCGAAACCCAAAAAATGCAGTTTTTCCTAAATAACTACCTGAACCGTGGCACCGAGGATGAAGACATTTTTTATGGTATGTTGATCTCAAGGGCCCACATCAACCTAGCCCATAATCACTCATTTGGATTTGCACTCCCCCGGTAAAAAATTAAAATGCAACATCATTCTGCTTTAATCGCCCCTCTCTTCAGTTAAGATGTTCAGAACTGCACCAAATGTTATGTGTTTGATTAACCTGACATTCTCTGGGGGTTTGCCAAGTTTCATAGAATTTCATCCATGGGGGGTCTAAAAAAATTAAGTTATGTGTATATTTAGTGACTGTACACTCATTGGCCTGTAGATGGTGGTGCACACACACACACACACACACACACACACACACACACACACACACACACACAGGCACGCACATACCATCAGTATCTGCAATTAGAACGGCCGACACATAATTACAAATTAAAGGAAAACAAAATATTCATCATAATAATTTGGCTGCATTTCCAGTATTGGCGTCACATAGTCGTTTGTCCACCAGATGGCGCATCGTTGCAGTGAGACGTAATTTTGTTGGAAGTTAATCTAAAGTGGGTTGGAAAGACACTACGCCTCCTACAAGGACAAGACTGTAGTTTACCGCAGAGAACGTCTAATAAGGGTAGGATGATTTCTGCATGACATGTAATTCCCATTTCTTCTTGAAGCTTGATTTTTACTGCAGGTAGGCTATGTTAATCTTAAGTTATATCAATAGCCTAGAGTAGGTAAAACTAGATGTACCGCAGAGCGGTACAAAATATGACCGCCGCCCAGTCCAGCACATTTTTTCCACAAAAATAAAATCACGCTGAAAGGCATATATGATTCTAACTGTCTCACTAAATTGCATTATGCACACTCAATTTTCACTGGTATCTGCTAGACAACAAGTACCAAAACATGATTAGTTCATAGATTTCACATGTAAAATTCATTTTATACAACCCCACCCCCATCTTGCCTGTTCATAATTATGAGAAATTCTTGAATTGTGTGCATGTGTGCGTGTACATGTTTATGTTTATGTGTGTGCGTGCTTGTGTGTGTGCCTGCGTATGTGCCTGTGTGTGTGCATGTGCATGCATGCGTACATATGTCTACGGTGTGAGTATGTGTCATACGTATGATTACTGTGAATGTATTTGTGTGCGTGTGTATCTGTTTATGCACATGTGTGCATATGGAATGGGTTAACATGACCCCTAGAGGCAAACGTACGCAAAAAAATTGGTCATCCTAGGCCCTACGGTTCTCAAGATATTCACAGAAAACTCTGTTGGTGTACGGTCACTAAATGTACACATAAATTATTTTATTGTAAGGCCCCCCATGAACGAAAGTTCACGGAACTTGGCATGCCTCATCTGTAAGCTCCATGGTAGGAAAACCGCTGAGCAAAAAATGGCAGACCTGCCAGAAGAGCGAGTGGTATCTGATCTTCCGCCATTCACTAACGTTGGCGTAGATTACTTTGGGCCAGTTGACGTGAAGAGGGCATAGCATCGTGAAAAGGTATGGAGTAGTATTTACTTGCATGACAAGCAGGGCCGTGCACCTGGAAGTGGCCTATTCTCTGGACACAGACTCATGCATCAACGCGTTGCGAAGGTTCATCTGTCAAAGAAGACAAGTCTCGCACTTGAGATCCGACAATGGCACCAACTTTGTGGGTGCAGAAAAGGAGCTGCGAGAAGCCTTAGCCTCTTTGAATCACGACCGCATTGAAAGAGCCTTGTCCAAGAAGGGAATCAAGTGGAGCTTTAACCCTCCAGCTGGGTCACATCACGGTGGCGCTTGGGAGCGCATGATATGGATGATCAGGAAGATTTTGTGCGCTGTTAGCAAACCTTGGATGACGAAGGGTTCCATACAGTGCTCTGTGAGGCTGAAGCTATGCTCAACGATCGCCCCATCACAAGGCTGTCGGAGGACCCCAACGACCTTGAGGCGTTGACGCCAAACCATCTGCTACTCCTCAAAGGAAAACCAGTTCTCCCACCAGGACTGTTCGACAAAGGGGATGTTTACGCAAGGAGAAGGTGGAAACAAACACAGTACATCTCAGATCTCTTTTGGAAGAGGTGGATCCGCGAATACTTACCACTTTTACAGGAGCGTCAAAAATGGAACCAGGAGAAGAGGAGTTTTGTTCCTGGAGACCTGGTCATGGTTGCGGACTCCACAGCACCACGTGGGTCATGGATGCTAGGAAGAGTCCTGGAAACCTTCCCTGATAAGAGAGGTCTGGTACGTGTGGTTCGTTTGAAGACCAAGACAAACATCATTGAACGACCCATAACCAAAATATGCTTGCTTAATGAAGCTAAAGAGTAATTGGTTCTATTGGTAACTATTTTTTTTTTTTTTTTTTATGGCTCTTTTGAATTTGGGGTAATTGCTCTGGCAGACGCAATTAGGGGCTGGAGTGTATGAGCCATATTCATTTTGTATTATTTTATTTCATTTTGCTCGGTGCCACTAGGGGGCTGTATGTGCTTTGTGGCTCAGCCGACCTCGGGTCAGCCCAGGTAGGCCATTTAACCTACAGGAAACCCAGACACAGGTGTTGCTAATTTGGGAAGCAAACAGTTTTTGACTGTGCCTTTGTGCCTAGCCTTTGTGGTGAGCAATTTGGTTTGTTATTTTGGTTACATGTATTATGAGTTAAAGTTATTGCCACTGTATGATATATGGATGTAAAATAAATCTGCGAGATAATTGTAACAATTAATGAACTCTCTGTTTGCTATGTTCGAGCGCACTGGGCGCACGTCTAAACTTAATCCGCTGTATTAGCAACCATTACTAGACTTCATTTAGGACTTAGTCAGTACAGCACCTTTAAACACCACAAATGTGATGATATTAAAGACAAGTGTAACCTAATAATTTAAATATCAATATGATGTATTCAAATTACTAAATATGTTTAGATATTAGTAATTATGCAGATCACAAAGTACTATAACTAGATGTACCGCATAGCGGTACAAAATATGACCGCCGCTTAGTCCTGTACATCCGTTCCGCGAAAATAAATCACACTTCAATTTGTCTCCATCTTTTACTCCATCCCCCACTCTTGAAACTTTTGTGTATGCTTGTTTGGCATGCCTGAGTGTGTGTGTGCGGCTGCACAGAAAGTAGCCTACTGGTGCTGAAAAGGTGAATAGATTGTAGAATAGCCAAAGAAGATGTAGCATTGTTTAGAGATTGTAAAGGTTTTATAACAATCACAAGTAGGGCAGTTCTTCAAAGTTCATCCATTGCAACTGGATTGATGAAAGGTCACTTACACCTGTAGGCTACATTGTATTTGGGAAAAGCAAAAGGTATCAGCATAATGTTATTTATTTATTTATTTATAAACAAAAACATCTGTCAGTTCCATGCCGTTTTCAACAGCTATCAAAAACAAAGGTCATTTTTGGATGGATGGATTTTTTGTGAATGTTTCTTCTTCTACATAAGATTTAAGTCATCTTTAGTTCATGTGATACTTTATTGTCAATGCACAAATTAAGTAACAGTAGTCTGAAACGTTATTGTTAATGCACAAATTAAGTAACAGTAGTCTGAAACGAAATGCTGTTTTACATCTAACCAGAGTGTCATGAGCATTCTCTCTCCCGGGCAACAACCTTTATTGATTCACTCTCTCTCTACTCTGCCTAACGAGCTCCACCTGGCTCCGCCCTGCTCTGCTCTTGTTACCTGGCCAGCTGCGCTGCATTTCCCACTCACCATCCTCACCTTGCCCCACTCTGCTCTATTACTCTGCCAGCTGCACTGCATTTCTCCACTAACCTCTCCCAGTATATAAAGCCCTGTTTTTCAGCCAAGCCCTGTCAGATCGTCTTCAAACCTGTACCAGTAACCTGCCTGCCTGCCTGCCTGCCTGTCTACTCTCTGACTCCTACCTGTGATTCGGATCCTTTCTTGACTGCCTCCCTGTTCTACCGCCCCGCTTATCCCGACCCGCCTTCCGGATCTTCTCGTTTACTCTCCGATCTTCAGTCCCCCCGGTAACTCGAATCTGCCTTCTGTCTCTCACCACGTTTAGTGCCTAGCCCTGGTCTGTACCACTGCTTGCTGTTCACCTTGCTGTTGTGTGTGGGTTCCCCTGAGCCCCGAGAACCCCTGACACCCCTGGCACTCCTAGCACCCCTGGAACCGGAACCTCCAAGACCTCACGTTTCTCTCACTCCTCTTCCCCCCTGAACCCTTCAATAAAAAGACTCTGAATTTGAACTTGCGCTCTTGGGTCGTCTTCTGTCCGTGACAGAACGATCTGACCATCATGGACCCAGCGCACTCCCTGACCACTATGGAGGAAGAGCCCGAGATGACTGCCCTACAGCGACTGGAACGCACTGAGGGAGACATCAATCGGATGGCTGGCGACATCGCTTCCCTTCTCCAGCAGCAACAGCTTCAACAGCAGCAGCAACAGTTCCAACTGCAGCAACAACTGCTAGCCCAAGCCCTGCAACTACTCTCAAACCCGGCTACTCCACCTGCACCCACCCCTGGTTCTTCTGTTCCTGTACCACCGGCAGTGCTGCCACCAGATCCCCACACTCCTGAACCAAAGATTGGGAACCCGGAACGTTTCGATGGAAACCAAAAGCAAGTAAGACCATTCTTGAGCAGCTGCCGAATCCAGTTCGCACTACAGCCCAGGACCTTCTCAACGGAGGGAGCCAAGGTGGGGTATGTCATCACCCATCTCACCGGCCGAGCTCGGTTGTGGGGAACGGCGGAATTTGACCGGCAAACCCCAGCCTGTGCCTCCTTCAGTGCCTTTGAGGAGGAGATGTTAAAGGTCTTTGATCTAGGCTCGCCAACAGCCGAAGCGTCACAAGCTCTGCTCACCATCCGTCAGGGCAATCGGACAGTGGCAGACTTCTCCATTGACTTTCGTACCCTGGCCAGTCAAAGCTCGTTTAACTCAGAGGCACTGGTGCAAGCCTTCCTCCACAGCTTGGCGGACTATATCAAAGACGAGCTTGTTTCTCATGACCCGCCCTCAACGCTTGATGCCGCCATTGACCTTGCCGTCCGCATTGACCGCCGTATACAGACCCGGAGGAGGGAGAAGGGGCGTCTCAGTCAACCTGCCATCCGCACTCGGGTCGATACCTCCTCTGTCCAGCCCCTGCCTGTCAAGTCCCAAGGCCAACTCAATCAGCCTGAGGCCATGGAGATTGGCCGTGCCTCTCTGACTCCCGAGGAGCGTCGGCGCCGTCTAACCTCCAACCTTTGCCTCTACTGTGGTGGTGAAAATCACCATGGTCGCCACCTGTCCGGCAAAAGCCGCAGCTCACCAGGTGTAGGGGAGATCCGGGTGAGCTCAACAAGTCTTCAGTCTCCCTCCATTCGAAAACCCCTGCTTCATCTCCGCCTTCAGCTTTCCGACACGACTCATACGTTGGCCGCCCTTGTGGATTCTGGAGCCGAAGCAAACATCATGGACCCTGAGCTTGCACGGCGACTGGACGTGAACCATCATCAACTGGCACAACCCATTCCTGTACGAGCCCTGGATGGACATCATCTGGGCACGGTCACTCACATCTCAGCCCCTGTGACAATTCTGCTGTCAGGAAACCACCAAGAGTCCATCCAGTTTCACCTCCTACACTCACCTGGCCAACCACTCATTCTCGGATACCCGTGGCTCCGTCAGCACAACCCCCACATCGACTGGGAGACAGGAACAGTCCGTTCGTGGGGAAGGAGTTGTCACCAGACCTGTTTAAGGGGGGCCACCCTGCCCGTTCATCGGGAAATATCTAGCGCTACCCCCGACATATCCAATGTTCCGACCTGTTACCACAGCCTGAAAGAGGTGTTCAACAAATCCAAGGCAGTTTGTGGTGGAGGTAGATGCTTCGGACGTGGGAGTGGGTGCAGTGCTTTCTCAGAGAGCAGCCGAGGATGGCAAGATGCACCCCTGTGCCTTCTACTCCCGTCGGCTAACCCCAGCCGAATGCAACTACGACATTGGGAACCGCGAGCTGCTGGCCGTCAAGCTCGCCCTTGAAGAATGGCGGCACTGGTTAGAGGGGTCAAAGGAACCATTCGTAGTGTGGACAGACCACAAAAACCTGGAGTATATCCAAACAGCCAGGAGGCTGAACTCCCGTCAACAGCGGTGGTCTCTGTTCTTTACCCGCTTCAATTTCACGCTCTCCTACCGCCCGGGATCTCGCAACATCAAACCTGATGCCCTTTCCCGGATGTTTCAGAAGGACGAGATCACCGCCATGCCAGCTCCCATTCTTCCCAGCCACTTTGTCGTAGCGGCCCTCACCTGGGAGATCGAGAAGCAGGTCATGGAGGCTCTTCGGAACCAGCCTGGCCCAAGCACCAGCGCCCCCAACCGTCTGTTTGTTCCAGCAAATCTCAGGTCACCTGTGATCCAGTGGGGGCACGAATCCCGTCTGGCCTGTCATCCCGGCATCACTCGCACCCTTCATATGGTCCGCCAGCGGTTCTGGTGGCGGCGGATGAGACGGGATGTCCAAGAATTCATCCGAGCTTGTCCCACTTGTAACCGAAACAAGACCCCCAACCAGCCTCCTGCTGGGTTGCTGCAACCCCTACTCGTACCCAAGCGGCCCTGGTCCCACGTTTCACTGGACTTTGTTACGGGTCTTCCGCCCTCTGACGGACACACAGTCATCCTTACCATTGTTGACCGCTTTAGTAAGATGACCCACTTCGTGCCTCTTCCTAAACTACCCTCTGCTAAGGAGACCGCCCAGGTGGTCCTGGAACATGTGTTTCGTATCCATGGCCTACCCCAGGATATAGTGTCAGACCGGGGGCCGCAATTCTCAGCAACCTTTTGGAAGGAGTTCTGTCATCTCCTTGGGGCCACCGCCAGCCTATCATCTGGATTCCACCCGCAGTCAAACGGCCAAACTGAACGCATGAACCAGGAGCTGGAGAAGGCACTGAGGTGCGTGGCCTCCCAAGATCCCCGGGCCTGGGCTCAACACCTGCTCTGGGTGGAATATGCCCATAATTCACTCACCAGTTCCGCCACCGGGCTCTCCCCCTTTCAGTGTGTCTACGGGTATCAACCCCCACTGTTTGCCAGCCAGGAAGCGGATGCCACCTGTCCGTCTGCCCTTGCGTATGCCCGCCGCTGCCGCCGCACTTGGGCCCAGGCTCGCACTATGCTCCTGAAGTCAGGAACCAGCTACGCCGTCGGTGCCAACCGACGGAGGGCCCCAGCACCTACTTACCGGGTTGGTCAGAAGGTCTGGCTGTCTGCCCGGGATCTGCCGCTGCGGGTTGAATCACGAAAGCTGGCCCCTCGCTTCATTGGTCCTTTTCCTGTGCAGAAAGTCATCAGTCCAACGGCGGTTCGGCTTCAGTTGCCCACTTCCATGCGGGTCCATCCCACCTTCCACGTCTCCAAGGTCAAGCCGGTCCATGAAAGTCCCCTGGTCCCTGCGGCTCCGCCGCCGCCTCCTCCGCGCCTCTTAGATGGCGGTCCTGTCTTCACCGTCCGGCGGCTGCTCCGCTCTAGGCGACGGGGTAGGGGTCTCCAGTACCTCGTTGACTGGGAGGGATATGGTCCGGAGGAGAGGACCTGGATCCCGGCCAGGAGGATAGTGGACCGGACCCTCATCACTGACTTCCACCGACTACATCCTGATCAGCCTGCAATCCGTAGGGGCCGTCCCAGAGGGGTCCCTAGCCGTCCTGCCCGCCCGGCTTCCTGTCCTGTGCCGGACCCTGATCCTGTCTCAGTACCTGTCCTGTCTCCCAACCGTGACCCTCCAGCTGAGGATGAGGATGCTCACTCGGACCGCTCGGAGGAGTTCTGACCCGCCGCCTGCTCCCCTCCACCCTCCCGGCATGATGTTGTTCTTGGGACTTCTGGGGCCGTCCCTTAGGGGGGGGGTCCTGTCATGAGCATTCTCTCTCCCGGGCAACAACCTTTATTGATTCACTCTCTCTCTACTCTGCCTAACGAGCTCCACCTGGCTCCGCCCTGCTCTGCTCTTGTTACCTGGCCAGCTGCGCTGCATTTCCCACTCACCATCCTCACCTTGCCCCACTCTGCTCTATTACTCTGCCAGCTGCACTGCATTTCTCCACTAACCTCTCCCAGTATATAAAGCCCTGTTTTTCAGCCAAGCCCTGTCAGATCGTCTTCAAACCTGTACCAGTAACCTGCCTGCCTGCCTGCCTGCCTGCCTGTCTACTCTCTGACTCCTACCTGTGATTCGGATCCTTTCTTGACTGCCTCCCTGTTCTACCGCCCCGCTTATCCCGACCCGCCTTCCGGATCTTCTCGTTTACTCTCCGATCTTCAGTCCCCCCGGTAACTCGAATCTGCCTTCTGTCTCTCACCACGTTTAGTGCCTAGCCCTGGTCTGTACCACTGCTTGCTGTTCACCTTGCTGTTGTGTGTGGGTTCCCCTGAGCCCCGAGAACCCCTGACACCCCTGGCACTCCTAGCACCCCTGGAACCGGAACCTCCAAGACCTCACGTTTCTCTCACTCCTCTTCCCCCCTGAACCCTTCAATAAAAAGACTCTGAATTTGAACTTGCGCTCTTGGGTCGTCTTCTGTCCGTGACACAGAGGTGCAAATAACTGACATGTCCAAATGGGCCTTGATGAAATGCGTCGCTAGACTGTTCATACACATTTTAACGGGCCAAAGTTGAAGAGCTGTTGTCCGTTATTGTTCGTGCAAATATAGGCTGATTCATGTTCCCTTGCATTGTGTAACTGAGGTCCATGGCTAGTCTGGCTTTCACCAGACCAAGCTCAATCTTTTATGAAATCAAAAAATAAATAGCAGGCAGATCAGGCTGGGTTCACCTTGTCCATAGGCACCCGATATTGTTTAATTTTCCGATTGAGATATCCACGCTCTTGGCTATTCTGAATGCAAAAATGCATCAGGGAGTTATGACAAAACTGTAACTAACAAACTAGAAAAGTTTCACCATTTTGATTATTTTTATACCTTAATAGGGCAACGTATCTCAGGAGATACAACTCATAAAATCCAAAAATTTTCAAAAATGAGTGTGGAAATGTTTTCCTTAGGTACAAATGAGACAGAATGTAACATACAATTATTCTTTACTACTATTTTTTCACTCTTGCCTGTTTAAGGATTAAAAAATGTTAAAAAATATTTTCCTGTGTCATAGCTGGTTGGAGATGTCCTGACAGAGATGGGCCTCAGGCAGACAAACCTGTTTAGTTTAGATGATTTAGAGAGGGGGGGGGTCAGTGTGTGTGTGTGTGAGAGAGAGAGAGAGGGGGGGGTGAGAGAAAGAGAGAGTGTGTGTCATTGTGTGTGTGTGTGTGTGTGTGTGTGTGTGAGAGAGAGAGGGTGTGTCAGTGTGTGGGAGAGAGAGGGGGGGGGGGGGGGGGGGGGGTGAGAGAAAGAGAGAGTGTATGTGTCAGTGTGTGAGTGTGTGTGTGTGTGTGTGTGTGTGTGTGTGTGTGTGTGTGTGTGTGTGTGTGTGTGTGTGTGTGTGAGTGTGAGAGAGAGAGAGAGAGAAATGAGAGAAAGAGAGAGTGTATGTGTCAGTGTGTGAGTGTGTGTGTGTGTGTGTGTGTGTGTGTGTGTGTGTGTGTGTGTGTGTGTGAGAGAGAGAGAGAGAGAGAGAGAGAGAAAAAGAGAAAGTGTGTGTGTGTCTTTGAGGAGGTGTTAAACAGGACAGTAGTAGAGAGTGAGAAATCTGTTTAGATATTACAGAGAGTGGAGGGGCTAGTTAGGGAGGGTGACGACATCCTAACAGAGGCAAACCTGTTTAGCAAGTTGTCTTACTAAAGATCAAACCTGACTGTAGGCCCTTAACCTTGTTGCTAAGCGACACCTTGGTCCCAGCGCTTATAGAAGATATGGTACAGTGATATGGTAGTGCTTAAGTTGAAAATCAAGACATACCTGAGCACTGAGAGGGTGCTGCTCCGGTGTGTGTGTGTGTGTATCAGGGAAGTACCTGAGCACTGAGAGGGTGCTGCTCCAGTGTGTGTGTGTGTGTATGTGTTTGAATTACCAGTTGTCGGGTTTTCCAAACCCAGTATTTGGGTTGCATTGAGAGAAAATGGGCAACAGCCATGCAATGAAATAAAACAGTTCAACATAATTATTTATTTGACAGTTTACTTTATTTTTGAACGGATAGCCTACTCTAAAAGCAGCATCAGTATGTGATAAGTTACTTCCATGAAGACAGCTAGATTCCGCCGGTCCATTTGGGGGTCAGCCCTGCCAATCGAAGAAAGAAAAAGAGTGAATTAATCACTGCTATTTACAGAACTTTATATCAAGACTTTCAGGAACCATTATCAGTGAATGATGTTGACAAACATTAAAAATCCCCCAGGAGACAAAATATTAGCGCGACACACTCGGAAACAACCACCTCATGGAGTCGTTTAACAGCAGACTGACAAACATAGGTCCAGTAATGTTAACGTTAGTGGCAGTGATACTGTTAGCTAACGTTAACCTATAGCCAGCTCATGTTAACACATTCAGTTAGTTAAATCCAAGTTGTGTGTAACGTTAATGTTACCACCAAATACCACCCAGTAAGTTACATGGCTATAATATGAAGCTACCCTGAATGAATTAATACGTTGCTTGGCATGATGATTACCGTACGTGTAAAGAGACTACTTTGACTGTATACATTAGCTGACACTGCTGCACTACCACAAATTATATTTAATTAACGTTAGCATACCAACCGTATGCTAACGTTAACCTAGCCAACTGTTGGTATGCCAATTTTAGTTTGTTGTAAAAGTTTGTTTTGTTTCTATTCAGCAGTTCGAACACAGAACTATGTTTTTAAGAGTCTGTCTTTGTGTAGATTTAACATGAGCAGTAATTGTAATGTTAGCTGGCTTGAATGACTCATTTCTTAACGCGCTTGAGGCAGAACGAAATTGGCAGGCAGAATATCCATTCACATCACGAAGGGTGTCTCTGGGTGGACTTTTAAAATCCGTCTGAATAAAAAAAAAAAAAGTTAAAAGCAGATACATACCTTCAGAAATCACCTGATTTCCACTGCATGTTGACAGCTGCTGGACTGCATGGACGGTTGAAAGAATAACGATTTCCTCCCAACTCTCAAATACAGTAACTATGCAGCTGTGTTAAAGTTACCCTGGTGCTGGGTAGTGTACTCACGTCAGGTGGGGGAGAGGAGGGGCGCTGTCCTAAACTATCAACCCAACAAGCTGGGTTACAGAAAATAACCCAAAATGAGTAAAACAACCCCACACAATGACCCAACAGTTTCAACCCAGCGTTTGGGTTGAGAAAATAACCCAGCATTTTTTAGAGTGTATGGCATCCGTCTGAGGAACCATTTATTTTTTCAGAGTGACACAAAGCTAGATAAACGTTAGATAAAACAGTGTTTCTCAAACTTTTTCAGACCAAGGACCACTTAACCAATAAAAAAAAAAAAAAAAAAAAAAAAAAAAAAACCTCACGGACCACCTAGCTAAAATAAAAACCAGTAGACCTACTTCAGCAGTATCAGCGCATCAGTACACAATAGGCCTACTCGCTGAACCACCTTGTTTATTGTCTTTGAACCTTGCTTATTGTGTCAGGATTCATATGATTTAAACTGGCGTAGCTTACATAGGCAGTGTTGCAGAACTGTTTGGATTTACATACAAGTTGGTTCAATATGGCAAACAACTCATCTATATTATATTTTACTACATCTGCTCGCGGACCACTTGGGATAGCTTGCGGACCACACTTTGAGAAACACGGAGATAAAACACCTAGCTCATTACCTGATTGATGACATAGATGCCATAGTCCAGCTGCTGTCTCTGCAGGATGGGATGGAGGTAGTGGAGCCAGTACTTGAGGTGGAACTCACGGTGTCTGAAGGGGATGATGACTGCTACCTTCTGCCGGGCAATGCAGTCTCTGGGCCACCAGCGACCCCCTTCCACGACCTCAGAGTTGACTTTCTGCACCATCTCTAAACTTATTGGTTGTGTGAAATTTATGTTCATCCGACCAACTAGCAAAGAGATGGAGAGAGAGAGTGTGTGTGTAAAGGAGGGAGAAAGAGAGTGAATGAGAGTGTGTTTAAAAGGAGGGAGAAAGAGTGTGTGTGCGTGTGTGTAAAGGAGGGAGAAAGAGAGAGTAAATGACGGAGAAAGAAAGAGGGAGAGAGTGTGTAAAGGAGGAAGAGAGAGAGGGAGAGAGTGTGTAAAGGAGGAAGAGAGAGAGGGAGAGAGAAAAACATTTATTAAAACAAAGCTGCTACACCAATACTCTTTAGTTTCTTTTATTACAAATAAGTTTGCACTGACAAACATTAATCAAATATGCCACCAGTTTTTTCATTTTTTTTACCAAACGAGTTCATTTTCTTAGCTCACAAAGGCTGCTCTGCTGGTAATTGTTTTTTGTTGCCCGAAGGTTCCTTTGTTTGGCAAGGCAAGGCTGCTTCATTTGTAGTGCATTTCCTAAGGCAACTCAATGTGCTTTACGTCATCAGAGAACATCATATAAAAATAATAACAAAATCATCAGAGAACATCATATAAAAATAAGTAAAAGCATAAGTTTGAAATTAACCGGAGCCATCTTCATGAAAATGGCGTTTAATGGGTACCATGAAATACCATGCTCGTTTCTGGCACCAGCTAGAATTAGCCAATTAGATTCCACGTTACAGATGGAGACAAGGTAAGGTACAACACAGTATGTCGTTGATGAAGATTGGACATTCCCTCAGAGGAAAAGAAGTTGTTTGAGAAAGCGCTTCACCTACTCTTGTTATAGGCACAAATTTATTTTATTGGTTGGGATAACATTTTGGGAATGGTGGTAGAAGTTTGCCCTGTGTCTAGGCTGTCCTAGGCTGTAATGTGATAATAAACAATGTGAATCAATATTGAGTAAGGATTCACTTTAGGCTCCACAAATAATGATCCTTAAATGCTATTTGGACAGGCTGTAGGCTATTAAGTGCGCAATGTGTAGGCTATCCAACGAAAATCACTATAAGTAGACATGGGATGTAAAAAACTTGTGGATAGCTGTGATTTTTGCTGCACCCAGTATGAATTTGCAGCTTGTTAAACCTATAGGCTACATTTCAAGTTGCTTTCTAAAGACTTACCCAAATGTGGAGGATATTTCGGACAAATCGACAACCCTGAGATTTGGCCCTCTGCCGCCCCCGACACGTTGTGTTTGTCCATTTCCGTCGCTGAGTTTGCGTCATACATACTCCAGTCTGACGGCAGGCTGGTGACTTTGAGCGAAGCGGTGTTGAAAAATGGCAGAAACGACTTGATTTCCATGTGGCACAGGACGTGGAGCAAGACCACGACCAGATGGACGACCCCCAGGACCACGACCAGGAGCCAGGGCCGTCTGAAGCTACTTGCCAAAAGATACATGCCTGCTCACGTCCAATTGGAGTAGTGAAGTCGGGGAGTAGCAAACAAATAAACAAATTAAATAAATAAACATGAGCCGTTCTCTCTTGGACACAGCATGTCCCGGTCACTCAACTTTCTTGGCTTTTGCACTTGTGAGAAACAGGCCAGAGAGAGAGAGAGATCATATTTTGTAGGAGTCACCTGTCTGTGTTTTCAAACCAGCTGAACAGGTCTTGGGATGAGTAAAGGAGGGTGGGGCCAGCCTCAAGCATGTCACTCACACACACACACAAACTCAGAGGCACACTGTAAAAAATGGCTGTGAAATCTACAGTTATTTACTGTGGATTTCACAGTACCATTACTGTATATGATTTTTTCAGCAGTCCCGGCGTCATGGGGGGGGTTTGGGGGGCCGGGCCCGTCCTGGAAGTCATCTGTGCCCGCCCTGGACGAGCTTGGCTGGCTGCACCAACCCCACTTCCCCAATCCCATGGATTGATTTTGAACACTAATTAAAAATGTAGGCATAGCCTATACGTCTATTATAAGTTTGTCAATATAGCAAGTAGCAAATAAAATGGACAATATTCTCTCTACAAACCACCAAGGACTTCACCACTGGATCATCAACTTCACCCTTCTCCATAAACTCATCCGGACAGGTTTTTCCAACCTTAACACAAGGATTCATTACCACTGGCTGTGCAATAAAGTTTCTACTGGACTCTGAGGCTCACCTAACCGCTTAGGTGAGCCTTTTTACTTGGACTACTGCTTTTACTGAGGTAAGATTTCCCCACAGCTATCCCCTTTTAATCTTGTTTAAGCCTGTTTTGACTCTTTGTTTTCTTACATTTTAGCTATCCCCTTCACATTTTAGTCCTTCTCTTTTAATTAAAACTATTTTATTTGCCCTTCCCTTTTTATACAAGTCATTTTACCCACACCTTTTCTTTGCCCCTTCTATTTCTGTCCACCTGTATACCTATAACTACACACATTTACTTTAGTCTCATATACCCCCCATGGATTAGCCTAACCTTACAGTCATAGCCCCTTTCTTTACTTTTTCTTTTTTCTTTTATTCCACCACTCACTTTAACTTCCTCCCTTCCCCACTCTTTAACCATACACCACACACACACACACACACAAACACACTCTTCTTTCTTTCTCTCCTAATCCCTACCCCACATACATCTACACTTCTTATATTTTACTTCTATCTTTAATCTATTTTAATTATTTCTTTGTTTTTTTACTGCATGTTTTGTCTCCATCCACCCATAACATATCATGTCTGCCACGGTTCCCCCTCCCAAACACTTAGCTAGACCCACTCCTAGACATCCCCCCTTAGACCCCAACCCCATCCTAGACCTACCGCACTCCTACCCACCCCCCCCTCACACTTACAGAAATGCAATTTCCAACCCCACACATAGAGGCTTTCCCTTACAATACCCTACCCATTCCTACCTTCACATAACACGTCCTCTCCTACCTATGCCCCCACCCAACACCAGATACATTCACACACATAGACCCCCTAGGCCCACACATACACACACATATGCATCCACCTTAACCTCCACTAGACCCCCCTCTTCACACACACGCACACACCCTACTCCACCACCAGACATATACACAAACACTCTCAGACACGAACCAGATCCCCTCACACGCCAGCAAGCCAAACATTACTTTAAATTAATCCAAGTCACACATCACAAACAGATTACACATACAGCTCTGGACACACACACACTTTCCCCACAGGCATGCACAGACAGGTCACCAAACTCACAGAATTTATCAAACCAGCTGCCCCCACACCCCAGACACTAGAATTACTCAGAAACAACACAACACAACACAACACAGTGGGTGGAGCAGAACATGCAGATTTTACACAACCACTACACCTCACAAATTTACACAACCACTACACCTCACAAATTTACACAACCACTACACCTCACAAATTTACACAACCACTACACCTCACAAATTTACACAACCACTACACCTCACAAATTTACACAACCACTACACCTCACAAATTTACACAACCACTACACCTCACAAATTTACACAACCACTACACCTCACACATTTACACGACCACTACACCTCACACATTTTAAACTTTACTACACCTTCAGCACCTTTTAACAACACAGCTTTTCAAATAGCGTGTGGCTGGGCCAGGAAGAGGTACCAGAAAAGATTCACCGACTCCACTCTTCCCACAGTTCACCTGGCCCTCAACCCCCCTACTCCCGCCCCTTTGCCCATACCCCCTCCGTCCCATACCCCCCCCCCCACCTAATTTAACATGCCTCTCTGATTTTCCACCACTTTCATCCACAACTTCACCATCACACACAACCACAGACACGTTAGCTCAAACACTTCCCAACCCTACTTCCACTTCCCCTCCCACTTCCATCCATACACAATCACAACACACCACCAGGACCCACCAACTTACAGACTCACACACATACAACACAGACAGTTGACACACACACACACTACACTACACTCTACACCTCCCTGCACTCTTGCTAACACAACCACACACCTTTCCCCCTACATAATATCACAAGCACATACAGCAGAACCACTACCCCAGCGTCCCACATTGAGAGTCACAACACAGTTTCACCACACAGCACACAGCCAACCTGAAACAAACACTACCCCCACCACCACACACACCCAGGCCAACACATACACAACCCCCCAACCACTTAGTAGTACACACCCTCGATAATATAGTTTCCTTGTCCCCACAGCACCCACCAGAGGAGGAGAGGGAGACTCCGGCGCCTCCGCAGCTGGAGAGGGCGATGACGAAAGGGCGGACTCATCAAGTCAAACGATTTGTCACAACCGCAGCTGAGCCCTCTCCATCAAAAGCTGTGGGACCGCCGGAGACACCCAGCCCTCCTATCCCTTCCACACCATCTCCAACCTCCTCTTACAACCCACACTACCCACTACACACCTCTTCCACCCCACTTACCACCGTGCCCTCAGAAACAAACTGGAAGAATGGTCAATTTCAATACACAAACCACTAGTTTTCATAGGAGATTCCAATCTCAACAGGATTCCCCCCTTCACCCATCCCGATATACAAATTGACAGTTACCCTGGAGCCACCACCTACCACTTTGCCAAACTCTTACAGAAAACCACCCCCCTTCCCCAAGTGAAGTCGGTGGTCTTGTCAGTGGGCCTCAACAACAAGGACCACGACCCCAAAAACACCAGCATCAGACAGTTCCTCATCCTCTACAAACATGCTTCTACAGTTTTCCCCGATGCAATCATACACATTCCCCTCATTAACTTTTCACCCCGCCTCACAACCCAACAGCAGGCCAATCTCACTCACATTAACAACACTGTAAGAAAATTTCCCGTAAAAAAACAGGAATCAACTGGCAGCAGAGTTTCCAGGAAGTTCCTGTTATTTAACGGTGCCCTGGTTTAACATTAAGTTAATGTAAAATAACAACATTAATTTCCTGTAAATTAACAGGAAACAACTGGCAGGACTTCCAGGAGCTTCCCGTTGTTTAACGGCAGACTACCATAACATTAAATTCCTGTTAAGTATATAACATCATTTTCATGTTGGGTAACAAGAAAAAAATGTGATCTTCACGTTAGTTACACAACAGGTCTTTAATTTTTTACAATTACAGGAAACAAGTTCCATATATTGAGTTCATCCACTCTCAAATCAACATTTTAAAGATAAAAATCAATTTTTTCACATCAGTTACTTATTTGTAGTTTAACAGATATTTTATTTCACAGCACTTACTTGACAGTCTAACAGTAAAGTAATCTTTGAAAGATGAAGGGACATGAAGCAAGATAATAGTAAATAGTAATTCAGGAACATGTAGACTGACTATAATCGTATTTCAGGATCAGGGAATAAGACACAGAAGAATTATCATGGAAAATAAAAACATCGCATTAGGCTCGTGTATCATGTATGAATGTAAAATGTAGATACATAGTAGTATTTTGAAAATCGGATTTCAAAGAACAGGTAATAGGATACAGAGGAATTACAATGGAAAACAGATACATTGCATTAGGCCCGTTTAAAATGTAGACACGCTATCTAGTAGTATTTTGAAAATCGTATTTCAAAAAACAAGGAATAAGGTACAGAAGAATTAACATGAAAAACAAAAACATCGCATTAGGCTCGTGTATCACGTATGAATGTAAAATGTAGACACGTGATCTAGTTGTATTTCAAAAATCGGAAATAAGGTACAAAAGAATTATCATGGAAAATAAAAACATCGCATTAGGCTTGTGTATCACATATGTATGTAAAATGTAGACATGTTATCTAAAGTAGTACTATTTCAAAATCAAATAAGATACAGAATAATCATCACAGATATTTATCAATTATCAATATCATTGCATCGCATTGGCCTTGTGTACATGTGAGAATGAATAAACTGACAGATTATGTCCAGAAGAATTTAAAGTAAGAGATGAGTATAAATGATAATCAGGGAGGGAATCAAGTAACATTCATGAGAAATCAAGTAACATTCACTTTACTTATTAGTGATTGTTCTTAGGCTTCTTCTGGGCCTTTTTCTGTGAGAGAGAGAGAGAGAGTTACAAAAACTGATAGGGTACACTAGGATTCATGTAGAGGAAAATTGTGCCAAAGTGAATGAATCGGATGTGAATTTGTAACGTTAACACACTTTCTCACAATGAAATTAACTGACATTTATTACTTACTGTAACTGCATTTATATTTGATTTAATCAGTTGTATAAAGTAGAAGTATAGTGTTATGTGGTTATTACAGCAGTACTATGCATGATTGCTCTCTTCAGAGGGTGTAATCCTGCATAGTAGTGCTTATAACTACATAGTAGACTACTACACAACCCCCCCAATACATACCACACATAAAACAAACTCTGGTTCGAAAGTGTGACATGAACTTACCTCTGGAAGAATTCAAGGGTGCACGCTGCCTCCTCCTGATATTGCAGATTCAGAATATAGAAGGTGGAGAAACATGTCGCAATCCCTGTTAGAAATGTGGCGAGGTTGGACCCTTCACAAACGATTAAGGATTCAATGCTGACCATCCACTTTTGATGATTACCTTGTCGTTCACCTGAAAAAAAGAATTTATCATATTAAATTTAAGATATAGATCCACATGTCAACTATGATTAGATTCCTTTTAGGATTTTGTCCAAACAAAATTCAATACAGAAAAAAAAAAAAAACATTTAGTGTTCAAAAGTTGATTTAAATATGTATATGTTGATCATTATTACTCTAGTGAATGAAAACAAACATACCTAGTAATATCAGGCGAGGCGTCACAGGTAGGCTTGGAAGACTCAACATCAGCTACAGTCGCACATCCCTTAGCAAAAGAAAAGAAAGGCACTGAACAACTCTTCATGTGTGTGTGTGTGTGAGTGAGAAAGTGAATGTAATCTCTGTGAGTGTGTTGTGTGTGTGTGTGTGTGTAAGGAGTGAGTGAATGTGAGTTGTCTGCAAGGTGAGTATGAAAGGTGTGTGTGTGTGTGTGTGTATGTGTGTCTGCCGTTGAATGATTAAAAGTGATGAGGCGGGTGTGATAAGATGTTTGTGTGAGGAATGTGTGTATGTGTGTGCAAAGTGAGGGTGCTTGCTTTTGAAATGGTCTGTCTTATCAAAACCACATTGTTTATGGTTTCTATATATGTGTGTCTAAAGACCTAGATAGATAGATAGATAGATACTTTATTGATCCCCAGGGGAAATTCAAGACCTGCATGTCTCTTTAATTTGGCAATCTGGAACACAGCATGGAAGGTCTATATTGGGTATATTGTCATGAATTTAGGTATGGCTCACATAAATAGACGCAGTGGACTGATGCCCACATATATGACATGTAAACATCTTCCTGTTGCATGCCGCTAGCTCAAATGAACTCAGGAGGAATACCATACACGTGTCATGCAACCACCTCTGCTATGGAAAGCTAGCTAGGCTACTAACTAGCATTAGCTTTCTAAACTGTCAACTGAAGGACTTAACACAACTTTTAGTAATTACCAGCACGGGCGAAATCCATGCATACAAGTAAACACTGAAAGCAGTAGTCACACTACACTGATCCGTTTGTGCCATATTGTTTATTTGGCCACTGGTTTATTAAACTGATGATGCTAAGCAGACTTAGCTAGCAAACAGTGTTATAGCAGTAAATCACGCGAGTTAAACTATCAACAAGTGATAACGATAACGCATGGCGAAAGCGTGGGTTTGGCTAGCTGAATAGCACTGCTACTAACTTCGTTTCAGCAGGGTAACATTCAGAGATGTTGTATTATACAACTTGTATAAACATGACCAGTGTGCTTTCAAACGTTGTATTTCTGGTCAAAGATGACAGATAAACTCACCTTATTGTGTTGATGGGTTTGGGTATGATTCCAACGTATCGTCTTCTCTCATCAGACAGCTTCCCATCACCAGCTCGAAGGTAACGTTAATAGATAACGGGAAGTACGTGTGTTCCAGAATAAACATTACGGGCGTGGTAAATAACAGTGTTGGAGCCTGATTTTACACATTTGTCTTACTAATGACTGGAAAGTCCTGTTTATTGAAGGAAACAGGTGAATAATGTTGGAATCTGGGTGTAAATTTACAGAAACTTTTTACAGTGAACTTTATAACTTCCCACTTCCCCCACATCCCCACTATCCCCCCAGACACCTTCCACACCACCCAAGATAACATACACTGGACACCCCATACAACTCATACAATCTTTACACATTGGTGCCAATATTTACATTTTCAATAACTCCACCCATAACCCTGGCCCCCCCAACTCCCACCCCCACCCCCCCTCCTGCACACTCACCCCCTCCACCCACTCCCACCCTCCCTCATGATTTAATCATGAACCTTTCCACCCTTTTCCAACCCACTTCCCCACAACGCTCTCTGTTGGAAAGGGGGCTTACATTCATTCCACACACCACTCGCATGGACCGGGAGGAACTCCAGAGGACTCAATTCCTTTCTCAGACACCTCCCTCCCCCCACCACCAGCAACCTCACACTAGCAGAAAAACAGGCCATTTCACAACTCACAAACAATAAAAATATAGTCATCAAACCGGCGGACAAGGGTTCCAAAATTGTTATCATGGACACCCATCACTACCTCACTGAAGCACACAGACAGCTCAACAACACCCAGTTTTATACATCCATAGCACAGTCCACCCAACCCGCAGCACAGTCTGAAATCCACCGGTTAGTCACCTCACTTTATCAACAACACTTCATTAACCATAAACAAAGTATATTTTTACCGGGACCACCCCCGACCACGACAATTTTATCTCCTCCCCAAAATGCACAAACCCCCACACACTTGGACAGTTCCCTCTCAGGTTCCTCCTGGTCATCCCATTGTGTCAGACTGCAACAGCACCACATACAACATTTCCATCTATATTGACTCCTATCTTAACCCCCTTTCCAACAGACACCCTTCCTACCTCAAGGATACATACCACTTCCTCTCTAGGCTTCGACCCATGGGAAGTCACTTTAGACGTAGATAGCCTTTACACCAATATCAACACCCCCGCCGGATTACAAGCAGTTCAAAACACCTTTCAAAAATACCCAGACCCCCACAGACCGGACACCATCCTCCTGCAACTTTTAGAAATCTGTCTCACTCACAATGATTTTAACTTTGACAATAAACTTTACTTACAAGTACACGGGACTGCCATGGGTCAACGCTTTGCACCTTCCTACGCCAACATCTACATGAGTGAGTGGGAGCAGGCCGCCCTAGCCAAGTGCCCCCTTCAACCCACTTTTTACTTTCGTTTTCTGGATGACATCATTGGAGCTTGGCCACACCCCCTACAGGATTTCAACACTTTTTTAGACACCTTAAACTCACATCACCCATCCATCTCACTTAAGGCCACAATTGACCCTCACCAGATTAATTTTCTAGACACCACCATCTTTTTCACCCCCATTTCACCTACACATAAATCTTAGTTCCAAAGTTTATTTTAAACCCACAGACACTCACTCACTTTTGCACAAGCACAGTAATCACCCCAAACACACGTTTAGATCCATAGTTAAATCCCAAATCATCCGGTTTCATCGCATCTGCTCCTTCCCCACAGACCTTCACCATGCCATACAACAACTCTTTCAAGCCCTCCGTAAGAGGCATTATTCTAAACGTTTCCTCCGCCACATCAAACACTCGACTCTGGCCGGCCTTGCTCCCACTCACTCATACACTCCAAACACTTGCCCATCACCCACACCAGACCTTCCTCTTAACCCCAACCCGGACCCCAACCCTGATCCTAATCCCAACCCTTTTCCTAACCCTAACCACACCCCTTTTCCTAACCCTAACCCCAATCCTCTTCCTAACCCTAAACCCAACCCTTTTCCTAACCCTAACCCCAACCCTCTTCCTAATCCCAACCCTGACCCACCCCATCTCCTGCCCCTTATTGGCACCTATGCACACGGCATACAACACCTACAACACACACACTGAAACAACATTATACTGAATTCCAAACAACACACCCCACCTTCCAACACCACACACTCATCTCCGCATATAGACGCAATAAAAACCTCAAAGACCTCCTCATACGCACAACCGTCACCCGTTACTTACAACCCCCACCCCCTAAAGAAAACCTATATTTCACCCCTCACTTATTTATCACCAATATCCATAGTCACTGTTCTGCACCCATTAATTAGACACTCCCAATTTAGTTTATGCTATCACCTGCACTTACTGGCACATGCTGTACATTGGGGAAACTGGACATACACTACGCACAAGCCTCAAACAACATCTGCACAACATACACAAAAATACACTCAACACTTACCTCGTCACACACTTTCAGACGCACGACATCACACATTTGAGGGTCTGTGGCCTTGAAGGGAACCCAGGCTGGACCGTTTTACAGAGGAAAAGAGCAGAGAGATTGTGGATTTTAAAACTTCAAAACATTACACCCAAAAGGTTTTAATGAAAAATTAAATTAAAGTTTTAAACCACTCTGTGTCTTTTTTATAACTCCTCTCTTTTATCTCTTCTTTTTAACTTTTATTTTATTTTATTTGACTTTTAGATGGGATTAGTGGGGCGGGGACAACTGGCCAGTGCATAATGGTCAAAACAACCACTCACCAAAACTAATTTTAATTCTAATTTCCTAACACTCTATCTGAAAGTGGTTAGCAAATGAACGAGGATTTTGGTTTTAGCCTATCTGCGGATTTATTTTTGCATTATTTTGAATATGACTCGCTCCAGTCTCAACAGCACGTCTACTTTTTCCACACTCGTCTCAGTTCACACATATCCCCTCTCGCTTTCTCCCTCTCCATCCCTGCGTACTGGGCCCTCTTAAAGGAGCTGCACCATTTTACAACAATTGCATTTACATTTTCATATTAGAATGTTTTGTCAAGTGTGAGCTTAAATTACTGTGATCAATTTAAGTTCCCGTGCCCCCCCTGAAAAGGTGTAATGCCCGTCCGTGAATTTTTGTCTGCCGCCGGGTCTGTTTTACAATAGACTGTTGTAAATTTTACAGTAAACCCGTGTCCACATGATAAAATCACAGTAGTCTGAGTGTTACTGTAGAAGTCACAGTAGTCAAAACATTACTGTAAAAAAAAAAAAAAAAAAAAAAACACAATATAGCCACTGTAGTACTGTAAATACTAAAGTAAACTACTGTATTTTACTTTTTTATCTTCTTACACTCTTAAAAACATATTGGTTAAAAATAACTTTAGCCCCAAGCATAGCAACATGTAGGCTTACCCTTGGGACATTTATGTAGAAAAAGGTCTAAACAGTAACACGTCACTCAAATGTTTTTGGGGGAGGGGATTTTGAAGCGACCGTTACAGTAGCCTAAGTCAACTTCAGTCCTCACTCACCAAGTGATGCAGCAACTTTCAACAGAGGAGCTTCTGAGGTTTGAGAGAAAACACGTTTGTAGGATGGAATAATCTTTGTGGAAGAGGATGTCGTGGAAAAAAATCACTAACTTTTAACTCTAACTTTTAAACTCTGAAAAGCACTCTGAAAAGCACTCTGAACAAAAACCAGCGGAGAACGGTCTGAGATGAGAAGTGGCCGCTTGTGGCCTTTTATTCACAAGTCCTGCTGGGTACAGCTCTGAAAAATGCACAGAGACTAAGTGTCGCCAGGCAGGAGTTGTGAATGATGGATGTCCTCTGCAGCGGAGACTCCATGACCCAGGCCTTGGGGAGAAGGTGCGCACGTTCTGAGGATTTTTCTCTTGGGGAAAGTTTTTGTATGTTATGTGGCCGCGCGAGGCAGAATAGTGGGTCAACCAATTGGAACAAAGCAGTCAGACGCAGAGGTTGCAGTGAAACAAACTTAGGAATTTATTTATAATGTGTGGGGAAAGGGTCCACTTCAGCTACGTTCCACTTCAACAAAATCACAACACAACGTTCCACAACGGGCAATTGTTGAACTGTGATGAACTGCCCTATTTGTGATTGTTTTTAGAGGTTTTATACTAGTGCTGCCACTAACAACTAATAACTAATTTTGTTGTATAACTCTCCTCCTTGTCCACAGGTGGCAGCAGTGCGGTGGAGGCAGAGTGGCAGCAGAGCTGGCCTAAACAAAACAGTCTTCAGTCCTTGGAACCGCACCTGGCTCTTTGGCCCCAAGAACAAACCTTCCGTCATAGGTGCCTCTGATAGTGCATCACTCACAAGAATGGTAACTGTTGTGGTTCTTAATGCACTTAAAGAATGCCCTGGCAGGAGACAGTTCACAGACAGTTGAAGTGCTTTGCCTCCATGAACAATGCCATCTTGCTGTAACTGCTGCAACTCCTGGAGAAAGTCACTTTTCGCCACAATATGGCAGTTTAAGTCCGCTTGATACTGTAAGGCGTAAGCCATTGGAGATTTTATTTGTGTCGCCAGCATAGCCTATTGACAATTTATGTTGTAAATAGGCCTACCTTATAAGCCTACCTGTAGCTTAGGGAAGCTAACAGCTTTCTATTAGGATCTAGTTTGTTAGTTACAGTTGTCATAAGTCCCTGATGCATTTTTGCATTTAGAATAGCCAGAGCGTGGATATCTCAATCGGAAAATTAAACAATATCGGGTGCCTATGGACCAATTCCACTGAATTTGGTTTAGCAACTCCACAGTAGATGGCCACAATGAAAGGAGCAAAGTTGTGAAAGTTGCAGAGTATGGGCCACATTTGGAAGTTGGAGGATTTAAAAAGTGGCACACCATCAATGTTAAAGCACAAATGTAGGTGCTCAACGATTCCTGGATGCTGAGACAAACGTTTGGTTTTGGAGTAGCATTGTCAAGAATGGTCAGAAAAATGTACCAAGAAGTTTGTAAATTAAAGGATGGAAAAAGTATGGGATTTTGAAATAGAAAATGTGTAGGAACCCTGTTAAAAGGAACCTTTTCTCTGTCTCTCTCCATTCAACTGGATCTCTGTGTTCTCCAACATTCCATTACTCGTTACTACATTGTACATGTCATACATTGTTCATATTTTAGCCATATTTATTCTGCCCTTATAAGATAACTACTAATACACTGCACATATTTGGCACCTTACCAGTCCCGGCCCGGTCACTACAAGCGTCTTATGCTTGATCACCCTCAAGCACATTGGACTTTCTTAATTTAATTTATATAGTGTATTTAGTTTTATTATCCTTGTTATCTTCTACTGTCTTTATTGTACAGTGGAGTTTAGTTATATGTTTATACTTATGTTTACCATTTCTGCTGTAAGTGCATGTTGTGTGTGATGTCTGTATGCTACGGAGACCCTTGAATTTCCCTTTGGGGATCAATAAAGTATCTATCTATCTATCTATCTATCTATCTATCTATCTATCTATCTATCTATCTATCTATCTATCTATCTATTTTATATTAAACCACTTTCTATAAACCAACTGTATACTACTGTCTACACGGCACTATATGTCTTGTCCTGTCTATGCACCACCTGTCTATACTTTGTATATCACTTTTCTGCTTTTTTGCACTTCTAGTTAGACACAAACTGCATTTTGTTGTCTTTGTACTTGTATTCTGCACAAATAATCAAAATATATGTCAATAAATGCTGATGTAATTTTGACATCAATGTTTGTCGCATTTATATTTATTTGACATTGAAGCTTGATATTGAATGATATCAAAATGACATCAACATCTTGACTTTTCTCAACTCCTACTCAAGCGAGTAGGAAGCATTTCACACTGCTCCTGCTTCACCTATCCTTTTAGCAATTTCCACTCTTTTATTTCATTTACAAGCTAGTTTAGCAAAGACAGTGAAACCAGTACATTTAAATCTGAAACTTTAGTGGTTAGTTTTTTTACTTTAAATGAGCCAGCCAAGTCAACGAGCAAAAACTGAACGGCAATTCACCTTGAAGTTGGATTAAAACAAAATGCGCTCCTCCGGCCAGAGACCCAGGAGATCATGCCGAAAATGTACTGAGCTAGAACAGAGGATTTCTACTTTGGAATCAAAGATGCATGCCCTTCCATCAACGACAGATGAACTACGAGAGGCATCTCATGAAGTGAGTACAGCAACTACTGGAAATGCAGAGAATGTAACCCAGCAGTCTAATATCACTGCTAATAGAGCAGATGAATGCATCGACCTCACAAAGGGAAATGTGAGTACAGAGCCTTGGCACAGGCAAGGTGCCAGACCAAAAAACAAAAAACGTAATACAAGAACTGTAATTACCTCAACACCAGTAAATTCAGATGTTAACTTCAGGCCTCGTATCAGAAATACAGACAGATCAGCAAGCTACTACAGGGCTTGTGGTCCTAAGGGAAGCCCACAGCCCCTAACACTATGGAACAGATTTGAATGCCTCCGGGACGTGAGAGAGGAATTTTCCAGGGAACAGACCCAAAGCAGGCAGCGATCAAACCACAACAAAAGAAAGATGGGCACAGACAAGAAGCAGCACTCGACCCCTATTCATCCCACAACCCTCGTTCTAGGTGACTTTGCTGTGAGACATATAAATGGGGAAAGGATGATTGTATGTTGTTTCCCAAATGCTTCAGTGTCTGACACAAAAAACAAGCTTGCAGAACTGGTGTCAAAATATGCAACTATCAAGCGCATCATTGTGCATGTTGGAGCAAATGACATCTACAGAGAACAGCTGTATGTCAAAGAAGATTTCAAGGAACTTTTCTCTGCCCTATATGAGCTTGGAATACAAATTTTCATCAGTGGCCCACTCCCAGCAGAGGGAAGCTTTGTATTTTCCAGACTATTCAGTTTAAACACCTGGCTCGCAAAAACATGCTTTTCAGTTGGGATGAATTTTATTGACAATTTTAACCTTTTTTGGAATCACAGGGAATACTTCAGACCAAATAGCACAGAGCTGAGTTGGACTGGGGCCAAGATCTTAACCGAATACTATCACCTCTCTCTCCTGCACCCAACATTTTTTCTGCCAACCTTGAGCCGAGCCTCTGATAAGCGCTCAGTGGCCATACAGACAGAACAAGCGGATGACATCAACAACTCAGCTAAACCAAAACACTCTGCACAGGCTGAAACAGAGATATGCCCAACCTCCCCTGCTGTGGGGCCCTCTGATAACCACCCGCTAGCCTCCACTGAAATGCAGACCTTGGAGAAACATAAACAACCAGCTCAACAATGCCAAGCCATGTCCACTGGACAAGATAAGATGGGTGCTGCTAAAATGACTCAAAGTCAATCACTGGCGTCAAACTCCCTGGAATCTCAGCAAACAAATGGATGTGATGAGCATGAGGAGGTAGCACCTATCAAAGCTGCTGAGAGGATATCAGAAAGGAAGGGTCATGTTTTAACACCAGTACCAATACCCCTCCCCACCTCCGTCGTCTCCTTGTCACCACAAAGACACAACATGGAATACACTACTGGAATACATGCTGAAAGCGGAGCATCTGCAACAAACTTCCCAGAACCTCAGCAGGCAGATGGAGACTCTGGATCAATTTTCAACCCCAACCTCCTTGATTTCCCATCACCACCCACACCCAATCACGTCCCCACCCAATCAAACTCCCCAGGCCACACAAACCCCCCTAATCTCCCATCCCCATCCCCACCCCTTCATCCCACCACCCACTCAAACTCCACAGGATCCCCTGAATACCCATCACCATCCCCACCCAAGCACATGATGTTCCCTGCAAGAATGGAGAGACTGCTACCAGTAGCCATGCAGAGTTTTACTAGCCCAAGATCATTAGCACCAAAGAAGCGAAGGGCACCTCCACCCCCTCGCCCTCCCCCTCCCCGTTTAGAAGGATCTCTTAAGCAGCAGCAACCTCTTAGTTCATTTTCTCAGACGGCATATAGCATGGAATGTGCAGTGGAAAATACAGATGGCAGCAGCAGGGGACAATTATATGATGACTGTATTGCATGATATTCTCAGGGTCCCTGCAATATAAATGGTACTGACAGTAGTTTTGAGAACATGCCGGGACCCAGTAAGCCCATGACATTCTCTATTCCTGTATTGACAAGAAATAGAACACAAATGCATCGAGCTTATAGGGTAAACCAGTCCAATCTCCTACCCGTACCAAATCAACCTCAGATTTCCCCCATGGATCATATTTCCCCAACACTTAAACTAACAAAACTAGCACTCCTAAATATCAGATCTCTTTCAAACAAATCATTCTTAATTCATGATCTAATTTGCACACACAACCTTGATTTTTTACTTTTAACTGAGACATGGTTAGATCAAGCAAACAGTGCTGCTACTCTCATCGAATCAGCTCCCCCAAACTTCAGTTTTTTGAGTGCTACCAGAGCAAATAAAAGAGGTGGGGGGATAGCCACAATTTTCAAGACGTCTTTTCAGTGCAATCAGTCGTCATTCGGTGACTTTACTTCATTTGAATATCTGTGTGCATGCATTAAGTCTTCTCCTCAGATTTTATTACTGACAATTTACAGGCCTCCAAAACATTCAGCTAAAGTTTTTCTTGAAAAGCTAGGTGAACTGCTATCAGTTGTTTGCATAGAGTATGACTGTCTTATTATATCAGGGGATCTAAACTTGCATGTGGATAATCCTGAAAACAATTATGCCAAGGAATTCATTGCACTAATCGATACTTTCTCCCTAACACAGCATGTACAGGGGCCAACACACTCTCTCGGCCATACCCTCGACCTTGTTATCACAAAGGGTCTCGATGTCTCTACAGCTGTTAAAGACCTGGCCTTATCTGATCATTTTTGCGTGTTCTTTGATGTGTCTATGTCCCCACACACTCAAAACACAGCTATGATGGTAAAAAGGAGAATCATAAATGATCAGACAAGTGCTCTCTTTGAGCAAGCACTTTCACTAAAGTCAAGTCAACTGTCAGACTCTGAAGACTTATTTGATCACTTTAATGCAAAAATGGCAAACATTACACTGTAAACCCGAACGTCCAAAGTAATGAAATATATTAAGTAGTGCATACTCAAAGTTTTAGACAAAGTTCTACTAACTTAATTATGTCAAGTTGGTGTAACTTGTTCTTCCATTTTAAGTTATTTTAACTAATATTTTTTGATTAAATTCAACTGTTTTGTGTTTTATGTAAGTATAACTTAAAAACATTACTTAAGTACAACTTAAGAGGAATAAGTAATTACATATTCTTCCTTTTTGAGTAAACTTAACTGATCATTTTTGATTAAATGGAACTATTTTGAGTAAAAGTAAGTATAACTTAAAAACATTAGTTACGTACAACTTAAGAGGAATAAGCAATTACATATTCTTCCTTTTTGAGTCATTTTAAGTGATCATTTTTGATTAAGTGGAACTATTTTGAGTAAAATAAGTATAACTTAAAAAAAGCAATTTAAGTAGGCCTACAACTTAGCCTAATAGAAATAAGTAATTTCATGTTCCACTTTTGTGAGTAGCCTAGTTCAACTAAACCTTTTTGATTAAATGTATGATGTGTAAAAGTAAGCAGAACTTTAAAACATAACTTTTTTAAAAAAGCACATATATATCAGATATAGTAGCCTACATGCTCAAATAGCCTACAGTAAAATGTCGAAGTGCTTCGCCAAATAAGTAAAATCGATCACAAAGAAATCGCAATCATATTAAAACAGTTTCATCTGAAATGCATTAGACTTTTTGTGGAAAAACTAATCAGTGGGTACCTAGAAGTTTACATGCACTAAAGGAAGAACCTTTAAAAAAAACTAGTAACATGGTTTTGGTGGGCCGCAATTGGAAAGAGTAACGTTTAAAATCAGAAAAGAGTAACGTTTAAAATCAGAGACATTCCCCCCGCCCCCCGGAATTCAGCCGTTTGGTCGAGCCCAGCGGGCGGGAAGCAACTTCAAACAAACAAAAGCCAACAGAAAGCCTCAGCAGGAAGTCACCGCCTTCGTGGAGTAGTCTGCATCATTACACTTGCCACTTACTGTAAGTTTTGAATGAAAGTGTTGAATTAGTTTACTTTTACTTATTTTATTGTTAACGTGTTTGTCTCAGAGAACGTAGACCTTCTCAAAGTTACTTAGCACGACCACTAGCGCGAGACGATGCAACTCTCCTGCCAAACAGATGAGAGGTTGCTGCTAGCATGAGCACTAACGTTAATGGAGTGGTCGGCAGTTGACATTTAGCTTGAGTCTGTATGTGGCCCACTAAAAGTTAGATGGAGATAGATAGATACATACTTTATTGTAACCCATGGGGAAATTCGACAAATTACACACTCTAGCAGCACAACTAGCACTACCAGAGTGGGCTAGCACCACCAGACTCAAAATAATTTGACGACGGATGAATCTAGCCACGCGCTCATTCCGAGCGCTAATGTGCTGTCAGACACCTCATATGTAATAGTTTTTTTTGTCGATAGAAACGTTCAATAGTGTACCGCTAAGGTCCAATATTAAAATAGCATTGACGAGCATGCTGAACTGAGTTCCTACACTGCACGTTCACATTTTTTCGTAGCTTCTATGGACGTTAGTTTTTAAATTCTGAGTGAGTTGGTGCAGTGAGCATCTAGCTAGATTGCTGTTAACAGAACTAGAGTTAACTAGTGCTGCGTCCGTGTAAAACAAACATGCAAGCAGTTTTTGTAAGGTAATATGTGGTTATATTATGTAGTAAGTATAAGCATTTTAAAATTCTAAACTTGTTCTTTGCCTTTTAGGTTGCTGGTCCAAGAATGATCTGGAACTGTAAGTTGTGCACAGCTTCTTTCACTTCCAAAATAGAGTTATTTAGACACTACAGGCTGCAGCATAGCCACTACTCTACAATCAGCCCTCTTCCATGTCTCTACGCGGATTGCATATGTACATTTCTGACACTTGCATTGAGTACTCATTTGTCAAGATATCACACAGCCTATCGGTCCCACAGAGCAGAGTCAAGGGCCTGTGGTATTTAAATGCCCTTTATACACATTTCAGCAAACCTTTTCTCAAGCAGATGTGTTCAGTCATCTCAGAAAGCAAAACGTATGGCATATCATCTTGCTGCACCATCATTTTTCAGGCCAAAAACTCCAGCATTGAATCTGTTCTGGTTTCAGCTCTACCAGAGGTTGCTCAAGTGCACATTAGAGAACAAACAACTAGTGATACAATCTACAAGACATCAAATGTGACTGTTGATGGCACAGACTATGTCTGTGGAATGTTTCTGTCTGTAGGAGTCAGCGGTGGACTGTCAACATTTTGCAAAATAGAACAGATCTTCCTTGTAAATCACAATGTATCTTTTCTCTGTTGTGATTATGACTCCTGGTATGTAGAACATCTACGGTCCTATGAGGTGACAACTGCAAACACAAGCCTGTCGATCCACCTGCAGTCTGGTCTGAATGATAGTCCCTCTTCCAGCATACAAGATAGACGGCTCGCTGCTGCTAACCCTCAAACGGTTCATTCAAGTGAGACAGAACTAAGGTAATAATGGTTATTTTATGTATCAGTTATTGTGTCTTTATTCACTCTCTGCCTTAGAGACTTTTAGATTTTTCTTTTTTCTTAGCCAGTTAATACATGGATCCAGGATACTATGCATCCTGATAGTCACCTAGGCCTCTGGAATTAAAATAACCCCACACCATCACCTATCCATAACCAAACCTAAAGATTGGCATGGTTCTTTTCAGCTTGCCAATTATGGTTTCTCAATGCAAATCAAACCAGCTAATAGGCTAACTGAACTAAAACCATGCCAATCTCTAGGTATGGTGATGGATAGGTGATGGTGTGGGGTTATTTTAATTCCAGAGGCCGAAGTGACTTTATCAGGATGCATAGTATCCTGGATCCATGTATTAACTGGCTAAGAAAAAAAAAATCTAAAAGTCTCTATAGTAATTTAAACAGGTGTCCATATGGTATTCTGTAACAACCTGATTTTGTCTTCTCAGTAGCACAATGGCAGCTGCATCCCCTGAACCAATGATTCTACGTGTTGTTGAGCCAGACCAGGCTAGAAAATTAAAACTCAACTCACGACCAGCCTCTGTTGATGCACTGATCAATATTCTAAAAGAACAGCTGGACATTGACCTTGACTTTGATTTACTTTATGAAGATCCAGACTTCGATGGAAAACTTACATCCCTGAAAGACATTGAGGAATTGCCACAAAAAGCAGTTGTGCACATTTCACTTTCACAAGACTCCAGTTCTATTGCATCTACTATTCTGCTTTCAGATGTGTCCTCTCCAGAGCGTCTCAGCAGGTGGCCTACGGGACCTTTTCCAGTTCCCACCTTTGCTTTTGATGTTGAGCTGAAACTTAGAGATGGGAATGCGGAATATGAGAAGAACCACACACCCCTTAAAGTGACAAGAGACCTAAAGCATGACATTTTAGAAAAGCTTGCATCTACTATATATGGTTTTAAGGCTTACGCAAGTGATAAAGACATCACAATGGCTGCTGAGGCTCTTGTAGCCAAACATCCCTGCCTGAAGGAAGCAGGATCTGAGAGTGGCTGGAATGGATGGAAATACAGCCTCAAGTTCAAAATGGGCAATTACAGGAACAAGATGAGGCGTGCTGGATGTCAGGAGGTCACCGTTAATGCTGGAAGAAGAAGTAGAAGTAATCCTGAAAATGAACCTTCACATTCCAACATTAAAAGACCCAAGCGAGCAGAAGTGAACTTCCTACCCAACTTTGCCCAAGGAAAGGATCCTTCAAGCCTTGAGGAGTTGAGGCAGACAATTGTTGAGGAAGTCAAGAAGACTGAGAAGGACCTGCCCCTCATTAGAAAGATGATGGAGACCACATTTCCCCTACGCCGACAGACCATAGTGATGTCCTGCCCACCAGTGAACGAGCTCATGAACCTCTGGCCTGCTCTCAAAATAGAATCTGAGGTAATGTGGATCAGCTCTCTCACTTAAAATTGTGATTCTTACTCATTTTGCCACAGTTTTCTTCTGTATAAATGTCTGCTAGATTTGTGAAATTAAACTCCTGTGTTGCTGTATTCTCCTACTGTTATTTCAATGTAGTTGTATGCAGAGTTCCAGCGGATTACGAATCAGAACCTGCCCAACACATTCTATTCTGAGCTTGACCGCCATCTTCCTCGACTGATGACCTTATTCAGACAGAAAGCATCAAAAACTGGGAAGACCGCAGATGTTCTCACTGAAATTTTAAAAATCCACGATGAACAGGTAAATAAATTACACATTTCATTAAAGCACAAGTTCAGTTTTTTTAAGACATTTAACCTAGTTTGCAGATTGTTTAAGAGGAAATACAATGGGCTAATGTTGACAATGACAAATGCTTCTGTTCTGAGTTTTGGTGGACATAATGTTCTGATTGGACAGCTTTGTTCAGTAACCTCTTTTGTATATACAACTCTGTTTTTATATGAACAGGAAATCCATGACATCTTCACCAAGCGCACTACGGCTCTCCGAGCCCTTCCTGTGTATCTGCGCGAGGACGTTTCTGATTTTTTCAGAACCTGCACAGTGAGTCTCCTAAGTCACTAACAGATTCTACTGTGTTAGCAGAAAGGAAGAGCTGGAAAACACTGCAGCTTAGTCTTTTATTTTGTGCAAGCAAATAGAAAATGACTGACGGTGTTACTACATAATCTTCTGAGGAAGATGTTGTAATATCTAACGTCAGTCATTTCCTATTTGTTTGCACCAAATAAAAGATAAAGCTTGTAGTGTGCTCTAGCTCTTTCTTCCTACAAGCACTGTCCTACTGTGAAGCACCTGTCAGCTGCTAGATGAGTGCCCCTCTCAATCTAGATTCTACTGGGCTCATGTGTGTAAAGTTATGAGTAAGATTCTCTTGTGTACAATAGACCCAGATCCATGTTTATGTTTGTTAAATGATGACACAGTCTTGCATTTTAAAATAATTTACAGGAGGATGCTTTTTTGTGCATTTACAGCAGCTAAAAAACAATTTTGAGTTACTGGTATGATAAGAACTTGAATTTAGTCAGCAACTGGATGATAAATGTCAGATACATGGCTAACTTGGAACTCTCCACAGCTCGAGCCCATCGGGCAAAGCCAGACTGTGGATGCTTGGGAACATTTTGTGTGTGAACTTCTTAGAGACTCTTGAGTTATATCTGCACCCCTCCTTGAACAATTTTCTTTGGTTACTGGCCCACTGGATGACCCCCCCCCCCCCCCCCCCATCCCCATGGCCACTATTCCCTGACTTCATGTTATGAGGATGACGGTTTTGTTTGTTTGTTTTTTGTTTTATCTTTGTGTTTACTAAAAACCTAATAAAAAGTTAATCACAAAAAAAAAAAATCTAGATTCTACTGTGTATTATGTAGACAGTTCATCAAAATACTAACATGTTTTAGGACCTACCTTTGTTTAGTCCACCCATATATTTTTAGTATGTGGCCTGTTTTCTTTCTCCTCACTATGAAGAAACTGCATTGGCGTTGTATTCAAAGTAATACGATAGTAATAAGATGTAAAGTAAAACATTTTCCTGCAAATGCCCTTTAGCTTGGTTTCAGTCTCTCAGACCACTTCGATTATCTGTTAATTTGGCTAATTTATGTGTGCAGAACATGGATCTTATGTTTTTCACCTGTTACAATGAGACCCAGGTCTCCCTTACTTGATTTCAACAGGACTTGGTTGAAGAAAGATAAATGGTATGTCATCTGTTCTGTTCCATGTGTGATAAGTATCTCTCTTTCATTTATTAAGGACGAGTCTGATGAGCCAGAGCTTGATGGTATTGCAGTGGGCCTCCTTACTGTCATCAGTGACCATGACGCAGTCCAAAGTCCAGTTCACTACCAACCTGTGAGAGTCTCTGTCGTCATTGAAAGTGATGCCGTGGTCAGCCTCCCCAGACTTGGCGAAGCCTTTCTGGTAATCTTTGGACTGATCTATGCACTACACCTCAGCTATCCCAAAGCACTGACCAACACTTTTGAATTTATTCAAAAGATTTTACTTGGTCTAGAAGGTGGCAAACTGTCACCCAAGTTGCAGACCCTCAAGAATGACTTGATGTTGTAGAAACTCAACTGAAAGAAGGTTGTAGGGTTACCAGACTAGTTCAGTTTTCCTTTTGTCTGCATACTGTAATGCCTACTAAGTTACTGCACAGGTGTTAAGCTAATAGGCCCAAAAAACACAATATGCATTGGTTCTCATTAAAGTGATGGTTTGGAGTAAAATTCACCCTAGGTTAATTGCACCATGACAACCAGTCAAAAACGTTGCCACTAACGTAACGTGTTTATCTGCTTAATTACACCACTAATAATTCCTGTAATGTTACCACACTTCTTCAGTAGTACACATAGGGTCTGTACTTGTGAACCAAGGCATTGGAAAGTTTGTAAGTACACCACATTTTGTTAAAAATAGCACTTACCTACTAGTTTCTGATCTTCTGCTGCTAGCTACCGTTGTGCACTGCTTTTACTCACTTTTTCTGAAACGAGGAAGTGGTGTCTGCGCAGTGGTAGCTAGCAGTAGCAGAGAGAAGAAACTATCAGGGCAGTGCTATTTTTAATAAAATCTGATATACTTACGAACTTTCCAATGCCTCGGTTTATGATGACTTACGGACCCCAGGTGTACTACTGAAGAAGTGTGGTAACATTCCAGGCATTAATAGTGGGGTAATTTACCAGATATACACGTTACGTTAACGCCAGTACTAACCTAATCAGCGACTAGACCTAACACGAATGTTCGACCATTGCTAAAAAACACTATTTGGTTTGGGGGTATTATCGGGGGTAGGGTTAGGGGGTATTATTGTGCAATTAACCTAATTTTACTCCGAACCATCGCTTTAATATAATGCTTGATACTGTTAAGTGAGGAAGAACACATTTTGAAAAAGTATATATTGTTTTCTATTTTTCATTTATAAATGTTTATTATTTATTTTTCTATATCATTTTAACATTGCAGTGTGAAAAGGGAGCAGGCAAGAAAATCCTGTTCAATAGCAGATGTTCACTGACTTGACTAAGTTAACACAAACTAATAAACATTGTGTTTAGTCAACATGAAAATGGTGTGGTTGTGAACTTATTTTCTTTAAGTTCTATATTAACTGTAAATATTTGAGTTGAGCTAAATGAGCATGTTAATTTAAATCTCATCAAAAGGTACAAGTGGCAAGTCATCCAACCTTTTAAGTTCTGGAAAATGTGGGCTTTTAAGTTAGTCAACTTAAAACAATTAAGGCAATCGATTGCCTTATTTTTTTTTAGTTCTGTGAACTTATTCCAGTTGATTTGAAAACTCGAAACTTGTAAGTCATATTAACTGCAAATAATTGAGTTGCCTAAACTGAACATTGCAAGTCATATTAACTGCAAATATTTGAGTTGAGCTAAATTGAGCACTTTAATTTAACTGTTATCAAAAGCTACAAGTGGCAATTCATCCAACCTTTTAAGTTCTGGAAAATGTGGACTTTTAAGTTAGTCAACTTAAAACAATTAAGGCAATCGATTGCCTTAATTTTTTTGAGTTCTGGGAACTTATTCGGGTTTACAGTGTATGGATGACATTGCTCCATTACAATTCAAGAAAGTTAAGGACAAACAGAAAGCACCATGGAGGCAAAATCCAGCAGTTAAACTTCTAAAAAGAGAGTGTAGGAAGACTGAAAGAAAATGGCGTAAATACAAACTTCAGATCCACTATGAAATCCATAAAGAGATGCTCCGCACATATAACTCTGAAATATGCAAAGCAAGACAGTCTTTCTTTTCTAACATTATCAATAGAAGTTCAAATAACACTCGTATTCTATTTTCAACTGTTGATAAGTTAACAAATCCCCCCTCACAATTAGCGCCTGAACTTCTCTCAACTAATAAATGCAATGAGTTTTCATCTTTTTTTAAAGGTAAAATTGACAAAATCAGACTCAACATATCTGCTCAATTACAAATTCAACAACCTGAACTTCCAGCAACAAACAGAGGCATTGATAGACTACGAAACACTTGAAAAAAACGGTACAGAATCTCAGCCCTTCCACATGTGTCTTAGACACTCTGCCTACCAATTTCTTCAAAACTGTTTCACCTCATAGCGGCGGATGTCCTTCAAATTGTAAATGTATCATTGCTGTCTGGCACTTTTCCTAAGTCACTGAAAACAGCTGTTGTAAAGCCACTTCTCAAGAAGAATAACCTGGATGCCTCCATGCTAAACAATTACAGGCCCATATCCAATCTACCTTTTATTGGCAAAATTATTGAAAAAGTAGTCTTTAATCAATTAACCACCTTCCTAACATCAAATGGGTATTTTGATTACTTTCAGTCTGGTTTTCGGGCAAATCACAGCACTGAAACAGCTCTCATTAAAGTTTCCAATGACATACGCCTCAACACAGATTCAGGTAAAACATCAGTCCTAGTGCTACTGGACCTTAGTGCAGCATTTGACACTGTTGATCACAATATTTTACTACACAGACTAGAACACTGGGTTGGATTTACAGGCATAGTTATCAGCTGGCTAAAATCATATCTACAAGAAAGGAGCTTCTTTGTTGCCATCGGAAACTGTACCTCAACACCAACGTCCTTGACCTGTGGTGTTCCCCAGGGGTCGATCTTGGGGCCACTATTATTCAACCTCTATATGCTCCCACTTGGACAAATCATTCAAAATAATTTGATTTCATATCATAGCTATGCAGATGACACACAAATTTACTTAGCTCTATCACCAAACAACTATGGTCCTCTTGAATCTATGTGTCAGTGTATAGAATAAATCAACACCTGGATGTCTCAAAATTTTCTTCAGCTGAACAAAGAAAAAACTGAAGTAATTATATTTGGTAAAAATGAGGAAAGACTTAGGGTTGCCACTCTCCTTGACACAAAAGGGTTGAAGGCAAAGGATACTGTTAAAAGCCTTGGTGTATTAATTGACAGTGATCTAAATTTCAACAGCCACATGAAAGCGATAACTAAATCAGCTTTTTACCACCTCAAAAATATTGTCAAACTCAGAGGGCTGATGTCAAAACATGACTTAGAAAAACTCATTCATGCATTTATCTCCAGCAGGGTTGATTACTGCAATGGACTGTTCACAGGCCTTCCTAAAAAGACTATTAAACAGCTTCAGGTGATACAAAATGCAGCAGCTAGGACTAACAAAAACTAAAAGAACTGACCACATTACTCCAATTCTTAAGTCCTTGCACTGGCTTCCAGTAAGTCACAGAATTGACTTTAAAGCACTATTGCTTGTTTATAAATCAGTAAATGGAGCAGGACCTAAATACTTGTCAGACATGCTTCAGCAGTACACACCTTCTCGTCCGCTCAGGTCCCAGGTGAAAAACCTGCTAGTAAAACCTACAGTTAGAACTAAACATGGTGAAGCAGCTTTTAGCTGCTATGCGGCTCAGCTGTGGAACCAACTTTCGGATGACATTAAAAAGGCCCCAACTGTAGCCAGTTTAGAATCTAGACTTAAGACCAAACTGTTCTCAGACGCTTTCTGCTAATTGTGCCGAGTTACAAATTCTGAATCTGCCTCGATAATTATTCTACTTTGTCTTTTATTACTTTTTTTTACTACTTTTGCCTTTGTTTTTGCTTACTAATTATTCTTTATTTTTAAATGATTTTACCTTGTGTTTTATGTTTTCCTTTTATTATGATCTTTACCTTTTAACTATTCTTTGACTATATTGCCCTTCTATGCTTTTATTTGTTATTATCGTTTGGTTTTGTTTATGTAAAGCACATTGAATGACCTCTGTGTATGAAATGTGCTATATAAATAAACTTGACTTGACATCAAAGAGATGTAGAATTGACATCAAATGCCAACAAAGCTTGACATGGAAATGACATCTTGATGTCAAATAAATGTCGAATTGACATCAAAGCTTGACATTGAATGATATCAGAATAGCATCAAAACATCAACATCTTGATGTCAAATAAATGTTGAATTGACATCAAATGGCAACAAAGTATCACATCAAAATGACATCGCGGAGGTCAAAATCTTGACATCAAATTGACATCAGTACATTGACGTCAATACAACTTTCATTCTAGACCTGTTTTTTGACATCATTTTGACGTCAATGTTTGATGTCATATTGATGTTGAATCTTCAGCTACGTTCCACTTCAACAAAATCACAACTCAACAAAATCACAACACAACGTTCCACAACGGGCAAACAGGTTACTTCTGAAAAGGGTGGCCGGAAGCCCTTACCCTGAGACTGGCTTTGACGTCTGGTCTCCACTCACAAGCCAGTCTGCCTGAGGTTTGTCCTGTTGAGCTTTAAAAAGGCAGCTAATTTCCTGATTAAAGGAGAATTCCGGTGTGATATTGACCGATATTTAACCCTCTGCACCTGGCCAGAGGCAAGCACAGACACCTGGGGGGCGGAGCTTCCTAACGCACTGCTCTTAGGTAGTACCGCCCATCCAATACTATGCCTCTCATCTGCCTTTGCTGGCCTGTCTGTAGCCATGTGGGGCACTGATCCCCGACAGAGCCCTCACAGTTATCAAAACACCCCCATTTTTCGTATGGCCAACCCTGGCCGGGTGTCTGCCCCCTATGTAAATGGCAGACCCCCTTGTAGCCAATCAGTATACACTCAATAAACTAGATGTATCGCATAGCGGTACAAAATATGACCGCCGCTCAGTCCTGTACATCCGTTCCGCGAAAATAAATCACACTTGAATTTGTCTCCATATTTTACTCCATCCCCCACTCTTGAAACTTTTGTGTATGCTTGTTTGGCATGCCTGAGTGTGTGTGTGTGGTTGCACAGAAAGTATCCTACTGGTGCTGAAAAGGTGAATAGATTGTAGAATAGCCAAAGAAGATGTAGCATTGTTATAAAACCTTTAAAATCTCTAAACAATCACAAGTAGGGCAGTTCATCACAGTTTATCCATTGCAACTGGATTGATGAAAGGTCACTTACACCTGTAGGCTACATTGTATTTGGGAAAAGCTAAAGATATCAGCATAATGTTATTTATTTATTTATTTATAAACAAAAACATCTCTGTCAGTTCCATGCCGTTTTCAACAGCTATCAAAAACAAAGGTCATTTTTGGATGGATGGATTTTTTGTGAATGTTTCTTCTTCTACATAAGATTTTAGTCATCTTTAGTTCATGTAATACTTTATTGTCAATGCACAAATTAAGTAACAGTAGTCTGAAACGTTATTGTTAATGCACAAATTAAGTAACAGTAGTCTGAAACGAAATGCTGTTTTACATCTAACCAGTGGTGCAAATAACTGACATGTCCAAATGGGCCTTGATGAAATGTGTCACTAGACTGTTCATACACATTTTAACGGGCCAAAGTTGAAGAGCTGTTGTCCGTTATTGTTTGTGCAAATATAGGCTGATTCATGTTGCCTTGCATTGTGTAACTGAGGTCCATGGCTAGTCTGGCTTTCACCAGACCAAGCTCAATCTTTTAAGAAATCAAAAAATAAATAGCGGGCATCAGGCTGGGTTCACCCAGCCTAGTCCATAGGCACCCGATATTGTTTAATTTTCCGATTGAGATATCCACGCTCTGGCTATTCTAAATGCAAAAATGCATCAGGACAAAACTGTAACTAACAAACTAGATCCTAATAGAAAGCTGTTAGCTTCCCTAAGCTACAGGTAGGCTTATAAGGTAGGCCTATTTACAACATAAATTGTCAATAGGCTATGCTGCCGACACAAATAAAATCTCCAATGGCTTACGCCTTACAGTATCAAGCGGACTTAAACTGCCATATTGTGGCGAAAAGTTGTAATAAAATTCACGCAGCTCCATGAGTCAAGGAAAGCGCGAATGAAGTAGCCACTTCTAAATGGGACCCACTACACAGTAGCTTAAGGTGTGTTGCTAAAGCAGCCATAATGAAATGAAGGTGTCATTGGATACTTCACACACACGTGCTTTTTAATTTCACAGACTACAACTACCAAGCTGGAATCAAAGCACATCGATTCCCCTCTCACACCCTGCACGCACTTAACAAAATAAACAGGCGTCTCAGTCTCACGCATGTATAGGCAAAACTGTATCAGACCGGTGTAACGTTGGTAAATCTTCCATTGCACAGAATGATTTTTGTAGCACGTGCAACAAATGACAGTCGAAAGATACAATTACAGTGCTGCTATCAATTTGCTTGGTATAACCTCATTTATAGTTTTCTACAAATGCAATCAATCAAATTGGCCTCCATCACTCAACCAACACTAACGGTAACATTACCTAGGTCCTTATTGATATTATAAGATTAACGTACCTGCAGTAAAAACCAAGCATGTCTGATAAACATCCTCAGATTTATTTCGGCTTCAAGAAGAAATGGAAATTACATTTCATGGGAACATCATCCTATCCTTATTAGACGTTCTCTGCGGTAAACTACACTCCTTGTATGAAGCGTCCATTGTTTTTCCAACCCACTTTTAACTTCCAACAAAATTACGTCTCACTGCAACGACGCGCCATCTAGTGGACAAACGACTACTTATCGCCAATACTGGAAATGCAGCCATGATGATGATGATGAATATTTATTTTGGCTTTCTTTTAATCCTACTGAATTTGTAATTATGTATCGGCCGTTCTAATACCGATAGTATGTGGGTGCCTGTGTGTGTGTGTGTGCATGTGTATATGTGTGCACCACCATCTACAGGCCAATGAGTGTACAGTCACTAAATGTACACATAAACTAATTTTTTTTAGACCCCCCCATGGATGAAATTCTACGAAACTTGGCATACCCCCAGAGAATGCCAGGTCAATCATACACATAAAATTTAGTGCAGTTCTGAACATCTTAACTGAAGATAGGGGCGATTAAAGCAGAATAATATTGCATTTTCATTTTTTACCGGGGGGGGGGGGGGGGGGGTGCAAATCACAAATGAGTGATTATGGGCCAGATTGATGTGGGCCCTTGAGACCAACATACCATAAAAGATTCTTCATCCTCAGTGCCACGGTTCAGGTAGTTATTTAGGAAAAACTGCTTTTTTTCTAAGTTTCTACTATGAGTATATGATTAAATGAAAAAACATGCATGTGATTACATGGTTAAAGGAATTATGTGTGTAATTATATATGATTAATATAAAAAAACATACATGTAAGTATAACCTTCCACATCCCTACACATTTCTAGGCTTCTTGCAGAATTGTGTTGTCCATACTGCCTATAGCGTATCAATAGTAGATCATTATTAATAATATGAATTAATATAGTTATCACATCATATCCTCATCAACGTGCCATGTGGGTCACACGGCTTCACATGTTACCATATCATTCATCATCATGTACACTAACAGCTATTAGTTACTTGAATTTGTTCGACCTTTCATATTGGTGGTGGTGGAAACTCATCGCACACATATTTTATGTCCATTTTGTTTGCAAAACCCTCATTTCCATATACTTACTTTGGTCAACCTTCCCTTCAACTAAATGAGTGTTTTCTTCTACTTCATTTAACACATTAAGTTGTTTAGACACAGTGTCTGAGCAATACTGTCCCATACATGGCAATAAACAACAAATCACACATTTCATATGGCTTATTCACTGTCATCGTCATCGGTGGTCCAGTATTGGACCATCTCCTCCAGCTCCTTCCAATCCAGTCCAGTATAGCTGCACCTGGCCAGGTCTCTTGGACTCTTGCTATGTGTGCTGCGGCTGGGCTGCCACCGTGTGCTGGTCTGTTGAAACAATGTCAGGGAAAAAGGGGCTAAAGTTCTGGTTGCTGTCCTCCCCAAAGAATGTAGCTGAGGATGACAGGGCCGATGGTGGTGTACTGTTCTGGAGAGTGAGGCCCCTCTGGCTCTGCGTGCTGTTCGTCGGATAGGCAAAGGCTGTGCTTGATTCTGGTTCTGGCTCCGATTCCTGGGACTGGTGGGGCTGCTGTTCCTGCTGGCGTTGCTCGTTGATGTGTTGTTCTTCCCTTGGATGTTCTGCTGCCTCCTGGAACCCTGAGTCCTCCCACTAAACAGGAGTGGTGGTTGTGGGAGCTGGTGTGACTGCCATGGCTTCTGGCGTTTGGAGCTCCTTGCTGAGAAGACTGCAGTGATGTCTGAGTGACCAGCGGGCTCACCCCCAGTGTGAGCATCCTGGCTGAGGTTGTTGGTCGGGTGTGGTTTCCCCTCAGACCTCTGGTTCTTCTGCATCAGCACCGCTGTTGGGATGGCCTGGATCACCATGAATGGTCCGGTTGCCCTAGGGTCAAGGCATAACCTTTAAACATTCGCAGGTACACCAAATCTCCATGCTAAATTGGTCCGTCTGTGGTCATCCTGTCCAACCACTCTTCATTGTTTTTCTTTTCACTAAAGAATTCCTGGTGAATATGAGACAGTTGTTTAAAATAATATCTGATTTCTTGTATTTTGCTGCTTTATCTTCCCCCCTTGTGCAATGATCAGATGATCATGCGCAACTTACAGTCCATGAGGAGGGTAAGCAATTACCGATCTGGGGCTATCGCGAGACCATTATGCTTTCTCTAGATCCCATCGGGTCCTTATTTAGCACCTTCGTCATGCCATTTTTTATTTATTTATTTATTTTTTCTCCACCTTTTCCCATTCAGTAGCGTGTTCCTGCATTATTTAAATCTTTGTCAGTAGTGAGACGGGGTTGCATTATGGTAACATTAACATTCCATCATCCAGGTGACCTACTGGTGCTTATATAGCTCCGGTGCCTGTGGGGTCATCTACTAATTGAAACAGTAAGTCTTAGGGATAATGGGGTTATTTAGTAGGTTAAAACAATTGCTTACACAGTCCTCACTGTCTCACAATCATCACTGTCAAGAAGCTCTTGCATTAGTGGAATTGAGTTCTGAATGACACATCCAACCTTGTTCCACAAGTGCTGTAGTGGCATCCATATTGTAAACCATACTGTCTGTAATCCTAAATAAATTCACAGGGAGTTAGAACGCTCATCTTTTTTGAACTTCAGAGCGTTATTTTATTTTCAGAGTGTCAGATTGAATTTACAAACGCACCCTTAGTCTTGAGTGTGATGTTACATGCTCTCCATATGGCCCCACCATGCCAAATGCAGCTATTGCCTTTCCTATTCTCCTCTTAACATCCCCTTCTGATCCGCCATCACTCGCTACCATGTGAGATCATCTGCAAAGTCTAGGTTGTCCAGTTGTGTAAACAGGGTCCATTGGGCACCTGTTGTCAGAGGCCTTGTCTAACTCCTGTTGTGTTATGATTCTACATCACTCATTGCTCTTACAGTTACTCATTAACATGTACATATTGCCCCACCCCCTAACTCCAATACTCTTGTTCATAGGTTTTTAGTCAGGATTAAATCTGACTCCAACAAGTGCACTGCCAAGAAGCAGATGAGCAAGACAACTGGGAGAGTGGTGAAGTGGAAGACGTCTTACATGAACCCCCATGTAATATCCTTCATCAGAGTTCTATTTGCTAACTGACTAGATGCAGGTGAGATTCTGATAACAGCTTTAATAATAATAATATATAATATAGGTATATATAGGGATGCTATAATTAATCATAATTTGATAATAATAATAATAATAATAATAATAATAATAATAATAATATTAAGTTCCTTGACAGAACTCCTACATCACCATCTTAGACCCTTATCACATGTGGTGCAATACAAAGTAATTGTACTCCATGTAATTGTTAATGTTTTTTCTTATTTAATTTTCATTATTTTTATGAAGGGGGCCACAGACCTTTATATCAAGTGGCAGGGGAATGAGATTTGTAAGAAGTTTCTTTTCATTTCTGTTTTAAATGTTCATGCACATGTTCATTATTGTTCAATGTTTTATTTTATTTCAATATTGCCATTGTGTTTATCATTGCTCTTTAGAACATGCAAATAAGGTTGGTTATTTTTGACCGTATTGTATCAATTCACATTATTGTTCCATCATGTTAACTTTGGATAGTCTAATGGCGTGTCGTCCATTATCCCTAACTTATGTTCTACCTGTGTTGTCATGTTCCTGTTCACCAAATGTCTTAAATAAATAACTGTTAACAATTGTCTTGTTGTCTGCAGTTAATTGTAATATTTTAGAATATGGGTGATTCTATTAAATGATAATTAATAGCTTAAAAAACACAGCGGGTTGGGGAGGCCTTTGGACATTGATGAAGGGGCTGGGTGATGTCCATTTCTACGTAGTACACAAACGTTTCTTTAAATGGCACAAATCAGCACGCACGTAGCCCAAACGATTTTTTTGCAACTATTTTCAAAGTCAAAGTCAGCTTTATTGTCAATTTCTTCACATGTTCCAGACATACAAAGAGATCGAAATTACGTTTCTCACTATCCCACGGTGAAGACAAGACATATTTTACCAATTTAGGTCCACAGACAAACATAACATTCAAGTAAACAAAAAAGTAAGTAAATAAGTAAATAAGAGGGCACATATAATAATGAAAAAATAAGAGCAGCAAAATTTGGTTGAAATTGTGCATAGACAGTCAATAAAATACTAGTGCAAAGTCAGGCCAATAAAAGGCTTGGGTAGTTCTGTTTGACCTAAGTAAGAAAGAAAGTGGCATAGTGGTGCAAGTTATGTAAGAGCAGCAGAAGTGTTGTGTTTCCAGGACAACAACACCAAGTTGTAAAGTGTACAAGTGTGCAAGTGTGCAAGTGGAGTAGTGCAGGCGGCCATTTTGGGTCCAATGTCCAGGATGTTATGTAGCTGAGGGTGGAGGGGGGAGAGGAGGGAGAGAGTTCAGCATCCTTACAGCTTGGTGTATGAAGCTGTTGGTGAGTCTGGTAGTGCGGGAGCGCAGGCTTCTGTACCTCTTCCCAGAGGGCAGTAGATCAAACAGATTGTGAGCGGGGTGACTTGCATCACTCACAATTTTGGTCGCCTTGCGGGTGAGGTGGGTGGTGTAAATGTCCTTCAGGGAGGGGAGTGAAGCACCAATAATCCTTCCAGCTGTGTTCACTATGCGCTGCAGGGCTTTCCTGTTGTATTCAGTGCAGCTTCCGCCCCACACAGCGATACAGCTGGAGAGGATGCTCTCAATGGTGCCTCGGTAGAATGTGGTCATGATGGCTGGTGGAGCACTTGCTCGCCTGAGTTTCCGCAGGAAGTACAGGCGGCGCTGAGCTCTCTTCGCCAGTGATGCAGTGTTGGTGGTCCAGGAGATTTGAGGAGATTTGGACACTGATGAGGGGCTGAATGACGTCACACCTGTAACAAAGCGTGATAACTTAAAAACATAGCTGCACAAATGTTATTTTTAACGGCACAAATCAGCACAAACGATTGAGACCATTTTGGGGAATTTTGGACATTGATGGGGGGCTGGTGACGTCACGCGAGTAATAAATAAACCATAATAACTTAGAAAACATAGTACCACAAATGTTTCTTTTGACGGCACAAATCAGCACAAACCTAGCACAAACGATTGATACCATTTTTGGAAGATTTGGACATTGATGGGGGGCTGGATGATGTCACACATGTAACAAATAACGTGGAATATCTTTAAAAACATAGTAGCACAAATGTTACTTTTAACGGCACAAATGAGCACAAACGATTGAGGCTATTTTGGGGAAATTTGGACAAGTATGGGGGACTGAGTGATGTCACTGGCCAGAAAATACAAAGTTTAATTACTTAAAACCCTTAACAGCACAAACGTTCATTTTTACAGCATAAACGGTTACATGCAGCTATTCCGACATGCCGTTACTTAGACATTGGCGTCTAATTGTCGAAGTGGCTGCATTAACATTAATTTTCAAGCGTCCCACTACTGCGACAATTTTTTTTCCATTGTCGGAGTAGTGACACTTGACCTTTTTTTTCAAATGTCCTGCCATTCCGACATGAGGTCATTAACAGTGGCGTAGCCAGGATTTTTCAACGGAGTGGACTTTTGCGAAGTAGGGCCTAGGCCTAGGGTGGGCCTTTATTTTTTTATTCCAATATGGGCAGTATAGCCTAGGCCTACAGTAATCCCAACTTTAAACAACACGATTTCATCACAGATCAGATGATTCATGGCAAAAAACAATAAAAGGCTACATTGATAAATAGCAGGGGCAGCAGGATTGGATTCTATAATAGCCTACGCACAATACCGAAAGGTTAGTCACGTCTCAAGGAGTCCAAGAGTGCGCCTCACACACACCAGATCGTCAGTCGGATATCCCGCCTGTCTTTGCACAATTATAGGGCCATGATAATGCATGCGCTAGCCTAGAGTCGAGAGAAAGAATACTAAATAAATATGCAGACATGTTATGTGCAATTCGACAACTGCACGCATGACATATAAAAGATATATTCCTAGCCTACATTATTGTGTAGTAAATTGAGTTTATCCAACCTGCTGGCAAGCCAAAATGCGTTGCACATGGCTTTATCATTGTCCTCTAAAATGCAATATAAGCAACTTGAATATATCGAATATATCGTTTGAACACCCTGATGGACACTGAACTCTGGGGGTTATTTGAACATTCACTGAAGTGGTTTAGGCCAGTGGTTCTCAACCTTTTTTCAGTGATGTACCCCCTGTGAAATATTTTTTCAGCCAAGTACCCCCTAACCAGCGCAAAGCATTTTTAGTTGAGAAAAAAAGACTTAAAACAGAGCACTGTGACATCAGTGTCTAATTTATTAAACTTTGGAACCACGACTCCATCTATAAACTTCAACCACGACATCGTTGGATAGCCCTGTGTCTCCTCTTTCATCTGATATGCTTGTCATATCTATGCGTTCACGGGTTCGCGAGTAATTCAAACGAGAGTAATGGGTGCGCAGGTGAACGAGAAGTAAAGACTGTAAATATGGTGCAATTTGATTTAATTTCATGATTTTTTTTTTTATTTTCATACTTTAACGTACAGACAAGTGCGTTGTCTCGTTGGAAAGCTCCACTTCTGCTCTGTCACGCAATAAAGGTTTCATCTCGCTGCAATTAACAGTTGCGGAGCAATGTAAAAGGGAAGAAAGGGTGTGTTTTTTGACGCACTTTGCGTCAATCGGGTTCTAAAGGTTAAAATCTCACGTACCCCCTGGAGTGCCTTCACGTACAAGAATTCTCTGACTCTCGCTAGGCAAAACTAAATTCATCTGGCGAGAGTCAGGTTATAAGAATTCCGACCGTCTTTGCGCAATTGGCCATTGATTGACGGCCATTAACGACCGTTTTCCCCTGAGAGCTTAGAGAATAAAATGAGAGCTACCGGTGTTTTACATAATGTGTAACATTTATTCACATGGCCATTTCAAAATCACCTAAGGTTTTGACTAAAATGTGTGCCGATATCAATTATTGGGAAAAACATTGTTTGGAGTGGATGAACTGCAGAGATAAATGAAAATGAGGATTGGTAATGTCGGAATAGCGGTACTAAAAAAAAAATCGGAGTAGGGGCATGTCTAAATAGAGGCATGTTGTAATAACGATATGTCGTAATAGAGGGTTGTCGTAATAACGGGATGTCGTAATAAAGAGTGAACCCCAGCACAAACCGGCACAAACGAATAGCAGTGTTTTTAATCATTTTTGAATAACATGGGGGGCCAGCTTCACGCAGGTTGCTAAATCATGTGCTCATTCAATGAAGGTAGAATTGAATAAAGACTTCTGGTGAGTTTTTTGGAAAGAAGCATTAACCCTTTGAGAACTTGAATTTGTCATTGTATCTACAGTATACATCCATCCATACATACATTTTTGTTTATTTTTCAGGACAGTATGGGATTTGTACCCATCTTGCATAGCTATGTCTCTTATGTCAGCCTTTATCAAAGGGAAACCATTTGTGTTTTTATGTCACCAGGAAGCATGTCAGTAGAAATAACTTTTCATATTTAGGTGGGATAGATTGGAATCTTGAAATATAATAATCTTGACGGTGGGATATTCTATGGCTCACCAATTTACGAGATATATGTACTGAGTGAGACAAATATTTTATTTATTAGGTTAACTACTTTATTCACTTGAGTAGTCTATTGTCACTGAAACATTGGGCCAAGAATGTGCATGCCGAGACCAACTTTTTATTTTCTATTTTTATAAGGACAGCAAGTTCATTATTTTGGGTTGCTATTACATTATGATGGTTGGCATCTCATTGTCTGCAGCAGTCCTGTATCTTTAGAAAAAAATGTATGTGTAGCATACTCGCTCAAATTGATAACACTCATTGATAATAAGCAAATTTTTATTCATTGTTGACATGGTCCATGGAGGCTCAGACGGGTGTCTGATGAACACGCCGCTAAAATGCACAAACAAGTGCGAAAGTTGCAGCCATGACGACAGGGAAAGTGCAGGCAGCCACGAGAGTGATTGGTCGTATAAAATGAACGTTGCTGATGTCTGGGTTACACAAAGCTACAACGACACAAACATTATGTTTTCTTAACCCTCTACTGCACAACGTTGCCCTTGGGCAACACAAAGTTTATTAAAGCCCCATGTCCAGTGTTTGCCTCTTTAAATTATTAAAACCAATCAGAATAGTGAAAAAACCATCCAATCACAATATAATGTGGTTTGGGTGCCACTATCAGGCATCATTTGAAGGCGGGACTTCCTTTTCTGATCGGCAGTCACTGGACCACATGGCGTGACAAGAAGGTAAGATAATTTGCATTATTAATGTAAGTTTTTTATTTTTTTTTGTTTAGAAATACACTTTTTCTTTTCGTTGCTTTAAGGCAATGTTGTGCGATAAGGGGTACTTTTTTTGGATGTCTTTGTTATCATTGTTTTGTTTGTGTGTGGGTGAGTCGCATTTATATACAATAAAAGCTATAAATAAGTATCTTTAACTGCTTTTTTATTTAAAATAACTTCTTTCAACACATTTTGACAGACAAAATGGACACAAGAGTATTCTATGGGAGAAAGAGGCAGGATCTTCATGTTAGGGAAATCCCATCTGAGAGTGAGGACAGTGAGATAGAGAGCAATGCCAGTGAAGAGCTGGATACAGAAAAAGGTTTGAGCAGAAGTGGAAAAATAGGGTATTAACTACTGATTCTTGATGTTATAGATCAGGACAGCAAAAGAAAGAGGTTTCAACTACTAGGCTATTGCATTCGTATTTTCTTATTTGCTGTTTTTATCATTTCTATAGACATCCAAGATGATGAGGAGGAAGATAGTGGCCAAGAAGGTGATCCTTCTGTAGAGAACTATACTACCCAGACCCCAAGATGGAAAACATCCCATACCACTGCCTCTTCAGTACATCCTCAATGGACAGGCATTCCCCAACCACCTTGGTAATATATTGGTGATATTCAGTCACCTTATCTATACTTTAGAAAGTTTTTCTCAGACGAGATACTTGAATGCATTGTTCATGAAAGCAACCTGTACAGTGTTCAGAATAATCCTGCCAAGCCACTCAATCTCACAGTTGATGAACTTGAACAGTTCTTTGGCACAGTGTTGCATATGTCTCTCTTCGGCCTCCCAGCCACCCATATGTTTTGGAGCGACAGTAGCCGCATTTCTCAGGTTGCAGATGTGATGCCTCTCGCACGGTGGGAGGCCATTAAAAAATGTCTCCATTTCAATGACAAACAGTGGTCAGCCCGCACGAGATATGCCAAACTATGATGAGCTCTACAAGATTCAGCCTCTCCTTGATCACATTTTACCTAAGCTGAAAGATCTTCCGATGCTGGAGACCTTATGTGTGGATGAGCAGATGGTGCCATTCAAAGGCAAAAGTAGAATAAAACAATACCTACCAAAAAAGCCAAAGAAGTGGGGATACAAAGTTCTTGTCCTTTGTGGATCAGATGGCATTCCACACAATAGGCCTTTATCACGGCAGCCCACGGGCAGCTGAAGCAGGGCTGTTCAATTTCCTGTTGGCAGGCAAACCACAGGTGTTCCTAAAAACATTAACGAGGCCTCTGGTTGAAGTAACTGTGGCCGAATCTGACACTTAATTAGAAACACCTGTGCTCACACAGGAACAGGGCTGTTCACTTCCTACTTCGGCTGCCGTGATAAAGGCCTATTTGGAGGTGTATATACCTACCAAAAAAGCCAAAGAAGTGGGGATACAAAGTTCTTGTCCTTTTGTGGATCAGATGGCATTCCACACAATTTGGAGGTGTATGTGGGAATCATCCGCCTGATTTGCCGGATATAGTAGCAAGTGGGAACGTAGTATTGCGTCTGGCAGAACCAATTCCCAAAAATAAAAATTTCAAGGTTTTCTTCGACAAATTGGTTTACCTCTGTCCGTTTGATGCTCGTGTTGGCCCAGCAAGGCATCCATTGTGTAGGTACGGTGCGCTTGAACCGCTTGCCAGGCAGTTCTATGGTGAAGGATGAGGACCTAAAAAGGTCTGGCCGTGGGTCCTTCCAAGAAAAAAAGGCATGTGTTGGTGTCACAGAGCTGTATGCTGTCAAATGGTATGACAATAGGTCAGTTACCCTCCTCAGTACCTATGTAGGAGCTCAGCCCTTGTCCCAGGTTGACCGATGGGACAAACGGCAAAAAAAAAATCATTAAGGTCCCACGTCCTGCAATCGTGTCCACATATAATCAGCATATGGGAGGTGTCGACTTGCTGGATTCCCTGATTGCCTTGTACCGCACAAACATACGATCAAAAAAGTGGTATCATCGCCTTGTCTTCCACATGATTGACCTGGTGGTGGTGACATGTTGGCTCATCTACCGGCGGGATTGTGCTGACAATGGAATGACGGGAAGTGACCACATGCGACTGTATGCCTTCAAGTCACAGATTGCACACAGTCTCTGCAAATACCAAAAAGATGGAAGAAAAAGAGGGCGACCCAGTAGTGGAATGTCTCAGCAGTACGAGGAGAAGAGGAAGAAGCAGGGACCCACGGCTCCCATCCCCAACCAAGACATCCGCTTGGACCAAACCTCCCACTGGCCAATGATGTCTGAAAAAAAGGGAAGATGTAGGGTTCCTGGGTGCACAGGAACACCCAAAGTTGTGTGTAGAAAGTGTAATGTGCACCTCTGCTTTACTGCGCAAAGTAATTGTTTTGTTACATTTCACACTGAATAAAATAAGAATGTTAGGCCTGCATGATGAATAACCCAGTGTGTCATATGTCACAATGTGTTACAAGTGTTCTTTTTTCTAAGTTGTATGATAATGTCAAAGAATTGTAAAGTTATACTGCTTTCTAGACATTATTGCACAACGTTGAAACGAAACGAAACGGCAACGAAAAAATATTTTGGAGGGGGGGGGTCCAAAAAAAAAAAAAAAAAAAAAACTTTTTAATCAATAAAATGTCCCAAAATGAACCAAGAAATGAACTGGAATATTTTTTATCATGCAAAATCAACTTTTGTGCAGTAGAGGGTTAATGACCGACAGTTTAGTTTAGTTTATAAATAAAATACACTGTTAAAGTGCCATAAGTAGGCTGGTTTACTAAATGACAGACAGTTGAATTTCTGAATAAAAAGAATTTTGGTGCAGTTTTGAAATCTTAAACGTGTAACCCCACATAAGCGCACAAGCATAACGTGGTTGCACTTGCAGGGAAGGGATGTCCTATTTTGGAATTATACCCGGACACAACGAACACTATTTTTTTATTGGATGTCGGTGGCTATTTTTTTTTATTATTATTTGGCTGGTGAGTGCTCTGGTGAGTGAAGTCTCTACCAGCTTTCGGAAAATCAGATCATGCCGCTGTTTTCCTACTGCCTATGTACAAACAGAGAAGTCGGACGGACCCCCCAGTGACGAAGGAGGTCAAGCGCTGGACTGACCAATCGGAAGCCAGGCTACAGGACGCCCTTAGCAACGTTGACTGGAAGATGTTCAAGACGAACTCTGCTGACATCAATGAGTTTACGGAAGTATCATTGAGTTACATCAATATGCTAACTGATTCCATCATCCCAACTGTAAAGATCCGAAGCTTCCCTAACCAGAAGCCATGGGTGGATAGAGAAGTGAGAACGGCATTAAAGACACGCACCATGACTTATAATGCTGGGCTTATTTCAGGGGATATGACGGATTACAAAGCAGCATCTTATAGTTTACGTAGCTATTAAAGATGCTAAGCGGCGCTATAGAGACAGAGTTGAAGCTGATTTCTTGGAGGGTGATCCAGCACGAGTGTGGAAAGGACTCCGAACCATCACTGGCTTTGAAAGAAAGTCCCCTCCTATGATGAATGTGAGTAAAGCCCTCCCTGATGAACTTAATGCTTTTTATGCTCGCTTTGACATGAAAAACACAGACTATATTGGACTAGCTGCAGCATATGAAGCAAATGAGGATGCACCTTTCTGTGTCTCTGAGGTCGATGTGAGCAATGCCTTTAGGAGGGTAAATTGTAGAAAAGCTACTGGACCGGATGGAATTTCTAACAGGGTTTTGAAATCCTGCGCTGCTCAGTTAGCTCCTGTGTTCACTTATATCTTTAACACATCATTGGCTCAAGAGACAGTTCCTACTTGCCTCAAGCAGTCTGTTATTGTTCCAGTACCGAAAAACAAAAGTCCATCATGTCTGAATGACTACCGCCCAGTAGCCCTGACGTCTACAGTGATGAAGTGTTTTGAGAAGCTTGTGAAAAACATTATCTGCTCATCCCTCCCTGCCTCCTTCAACCTCCTCCAATTTTCTTACAGAGCCAACAGGTCTACAGAGGATGCCATCTCAAACCTCATGCACACCACCTTAACTCACCTGGAGGAGGGGAATGGGAATTATGTGAGGATGCTGTTCATTGACTTTAGTTCAGCATTCAACACGATAGTACCTCTCACCTTGGTCACAAAGATGAAGGCCTTAGGACTGAACACCACCCTGTGTCACTGGAAATTTGACTTCCTCACCAACCGTTCACAAGTGGTTAGAGTGGGGGGTCTGACATCTGACTCATTAACCATCAGCACTGGTGCTCCCCAAGGCTGTGTTTTGAGTCCACTGCTGTACAACATCTACACACATGACTGCAAAGCCAACAGTAGTCATACCTCCATCATCAAGTTTGCAGATGACATAGTGATCTTGGGCCTGATTAGTAACAACAATGAACAGCTCTACTTGGATCAGGTTGATGAGGTGGCACAGTGGTGTCAATCTAACAGCTTGACACTGAATATCAATAAAACCAAGGAAATGGTAGTGGATTACAGAAGGCAGCAGCAGAACTACAGTTACACCCCACTAATGATCAGCGGGCAACCTGTAGAGAGAGTCACAAGTTTTAAATACCTTGGTGTCCACATTACTGAAGACTTAACATGGACTGTTAACACTCAATATGTTCTGAAGAAGTCCAGACAACGACTCTACTTCCTTCGTCAGCTAAGGAAATTCAAAGTTTCTACATCCATCATGAAGGCCTTCTACACTTCAGCGGTTGAGAGTGTTCTAACTGGTAGCATCATCACCTGGTATGGGAATTCCACAGTTAGAGATTGTAGTACTCTGCAGAGAGTAGTGCGCTCAGCTGAACGTACTATAAGAACTCAACTCCCTGCTCTACAAGATATCTATTCCAGAAGAGTACTCCTAAGAGCCCAACAGATTCTGAAGGACTCTTCTCATCCTAACAATGGATTATTCCTACCGCTGAAATCAAGAAGACGCCTATGTAGTCACAAAGCCAGAACTGAGAGACTCAGGAGAAGTTTTTATCCCCAGGCCATCCGAACTCTGAACTCACACTATACTGACTTTGCACACATTCACTCCTCAGCACTCTCAAACATTTCCCAACTCTGAACTCACACTATACTGACTTTGCACTCATTCACTCCTCAGCACTCATGACCCCCCCCCCCACACACACACACCCACACACACCTACAAGACTTTTAGCACTTTTACATCCCTCTCCCTATGCTACAGACCTTTTATTTATTTTCTTATTTCATCACACGTCAAAACACACACACACACACACACACACATATCTGACTTTCTCCAACTTTTGCACACTTTTTATTTATTATTTTTGATTTCTCCTCCATCTACCCATGTCCTTGATTGCCTAGCCTTTCTGCCCCCCCCACCCCCCACCCCACCCCCATCCCCAACACACACACTTACATCATCACTGTCATCACTTCACATACATACAGCACACTGCTTGCTACAGTAAGCCTCCTCTACATACTTGCTGCACACTGCCCCCCCCCCCACATACACAGCACATTGTCTTCAGGATCTTCTCCAACACACATCCTCTACATACTTATAGCACACTGCCCCCACCTACCCACACACACACTACCCACACACACACACACAGTCACTGCTCCACTCCCCTCCCGCCCACACACACATCTTCACTGTCATCACTCACATACATTACATACAGTACTCTGCTTGAAATAGTAAGTGAACCTTGCGAGAAATCCTCTTGTATCCTTTCGCCTCTAATAACTATGCAGATACCTTGACATCCCTAGTAATATTTCTGCGTGAGAAATGCAAGGTGTGGCGTGTGAGTGTGTGAACTTGTTGAATTGTGTGTGTCTCACGCCCATTGCGTGAGACTTGAGAACCCTGTATCATGTGCTTCATGTATATGAATTATTGATGACTTCAAGACTTACCAGTTCCATTACACAAAGGCAAAGACAACTCTTCATATTCTTGTCCATTTTCCAAATCACAGTGAGTGCAGCCTATGTCAAAATGCCCTGGCTCTCACAGTTTATAACAGTAGTGAGTACCGGATAAATCCGTAATTTCCTCTAATCTCGTCTTTGTTTCCTTCATGATTTCCCTTCAAAGGCCTACGTTTCTCTCCCTTTCATGCACACTGAGATGCGTTCTCAATTAAATGGAGTAGGCTAGCATACAGTACGTTGGATCTTAATGGAGAGGACCCGAAAAGTATCATCTTTATGTAACATGCTGTTGATACATTTTGACATTGTAAACGTTCTCTAACAAGAATGCAAATCAGTTTGCAGTAAAGCTAATATGTATTTAGTATTGGTCCTTCCTCTGTCTCTTGGTGCCCTACACACAGTGTGTGATGCGTGTGGTGGTAGCAGCAGCACTGATCACTGTGCTCTGCCTTTTTGTGTCCACTATGTGTTTTGTTTTTTTCGTCACGAGGTCAAAGCGTCTCTGGGGTGACTGGTCCACGATCAGGAAATTCATTTTTTGACTCGAGACATGTCAAGTCATTACAAGTCAAAGAGGCAAAGTCCGACTCAAGTCCGACTTTACCCACCCCCCCCCCCCAAAAAAAAAAAAGTAAATAAATAAAAAATAAAATAAATATCAAAAATTACTTTAGCCTTCTTAAATACCGAAATAGTGATGAATAGCCAATGTTTATTAATGAATTGTCTCTACTCAGCACACCAAATAAGGAAGGCCTAATGTAACATAGAAAAAGGTTTTAGTTAGATAAAGTATATCATTCACAAGCACAATAGCCTACCACAGATAATTTTAAAGATACACATTTCTTTCCTTTTTTTAATTAGTTTACCATAATATAACCTAAACATATTATGTTTACATGTGGCATCACGTGGGTAGACAAATCAGATGAACTGCAAGCTGTGCGTCCAGCTGGGTTTCACTTCTAAGTGACGGTCATACATTTTCCTGTCATAGAGACAGTTGACGTGCATAATTTCAGACTTATGATTCGCTGATGTTATGTTTCATGTCACTCGTGTAATCTTAACATAAACATGCTTACACGTTCGCCAGTAGGTGGCGAGAACGCATTATCATCTGTACGTGATTTGATATGAGAAGAAGAATACATGGTGAATGAATGACACGTTACTGTTGTACTGCGTCTACTTATTACTTAGTTACTTTGCATGCATACTATCGTACACTTATTACTACTACATTACAACCTAACAGATTGCTAACAGGATTATACGCATTTCGCTGCCCCAACTGCTCTTGTCTGTTGTCTGATGCTATGTGGAGTGGATAAGCACTAAGCAGGTAGGCTACAATGTTGACATCCTGCTATATATGATACAGTTGGCATAGGGTTTTTTTAACTACTTATCAAGCTGTCATTCGCCGGCAGACAGGGTGTACATATTCAGATGAAGACTTCATCACACGATGGAACAGATGTCACTTTGTGTAACTTATAGCTACAAACATGCAAACATTAGCAAACGGGTAACGTTAGCTAGCTAACTAGTAACACTCACCTTTTATGAAGATATACCTATATAAAGATATTTTCACCTCCCATACGACAGCGTTATTAACCCATCCACTCTTGAAAAAAGATAGCTATCTGTACTTTTGTAGGCTTTCATTTTTTGTGCGGTGTAAGGTGGCGGATTCTCTGGTATGATAGATACTTTGCCAGCTTCAACGCAATGAAAACATCGGCGGGTGCTGTGTAACGTTATGGATCACACGTTCCGATTAACGTTATGTTAATCTTTTCTTGATATTTATTTTAACTTTTGGTGACATATGGTCTAAATAGTTAATTGATTGTAGTATTGGAAATCTGCAAGGCTGCAATTCCCCTGGCTGGCCACTGTTCGTCACCATTTTGTTAGCGTTTCTTGCCCACCAGGTATCCATGGTAATCACGTGACTGCAAAGTATGAATAGGGCCTTGCACCCTTCGGTGCTTGGGCCCTAATAATAATAATAATCCTTACAAAAACAATAGGGCCTTGTGCCCTTCGGTGCTCGGGCCCTAAAAATGAGTGCAGAATGACTGATCTACTGTGTTTCACTGGTGCAATATGAGTAGTGACCACATGGAGGCAGCATATCTCAGGGTCCTTACAGTTTTTTTCAAATGCTTACACACTAAATATTTGCTTGTCACACAATTTTCTAATCATGTCTTCCAAACATCATAACCCCACACCAAATCTGCAAAACCATACACTAATTCTCAGTGTTTGACTCAGTTTTCAATTGACTAAAACACATTTTGCAAAACACCACACACAATTTTCTACTTAACACACAAAAATCGAACAGGAAGTAACTTGATTTCCTTTTTGAATCACAACCCATCAAAATGCCACACTAAATCACCAGTGCTTCACTCTCTCTCTTCACATGTGTAAACACTCTTTACGGAACACCATCCAGTCATTGCCTTAAAACTCAAAACTTATCTTTTTTACTATATTTTTGTGTCTTTTTTGTGTTTTTGTGTCATTTTTCTATAGACCTATGAATACACCCCCCCACACAGACACACACACATACAGACAAACACACACACACACACATAAACACACACACACTTTTCTTTGGAAAAAGCAAAGTAATTTGATAGTAGTCAGTCATTTCCATAGGCAAAATCAGCTTTTTCAGAACTCCATGTACATCTGGTGGTCATTGCCTCATATGGTGGTCTATTTTGCTTTGCTTTGTTCTTGTTGGCTGTAAAATACTGTATTCACAAGTTCACAACAGCAAATTATTTGGGAAAAATCACAATTTTTTGGTTTCAATATTGCTTGCATTTTTACTGTGATTTTCAACTTCTCTCTGTAGATACCATAACTTTAATTCTTGTATGGAAATACATAAAGCCTATGAAAGACAGAATAGCGTTAGGTTTTGAGCAACAGTGTGTACATGATGCATCCAAAATGTCATATTATGACAAAAGTGTTTGTAATGTGAGGCGAATGTTTGATTTAAAGATGTGTTTATGACATTTTGAATGTTGTGTGTCATTTTGCTGGAGATTTGAGGCATTTTGCATTTTGTGTGAGCAATTGTTGGTTTTGTGTGTGGAGTTTTGAAAACGTGTGTAAACAGTTGTAAAAAACTGTAAATAACATGACTTATTAATGTTTTCAAAAATGGATTCATAACGTTTTGGAAAAGAGCTCTTTATTTGTACCACCCCATAAGTTGTCTCGAGACATTACGACAAACTGATAGAGGTGGCTTATTGCAGCAGCATCATGCTGTTTGACAAAAGTTCATGGGCTGCCGATGTCCACTGTGACGTTCGTGTAAAGAGGGTTCTTCTCGACACTAATGACACGGTACTGCAGGGAACTGAGACCGTCGCTGTTGATGGTTTGTCCAGTGAGTCTTAAGTTGTCGAACCTGCACCAGAAGAAATGGCAATACATCAGGGAATGGTGTGTGTGTGTGTGTGTATGTGTGTGTGTGTCAACCAGCCACCACCCTCACCATTTACATTACATACTGTGTGTAGGGTACCAAGTGCCACTTCCACCACTCGCATTACCTACTGTGTATAAGTTGTAAGTGCCAGAGGTAATTATTTCCAATTAATTAGTAGTTTTATGTTTATTATATTTATATCTAAATGTATCAGCAGACACTTTTTCTCCCAACACATTGTACATTATCTTTTAACCAAGAAACATGGTTAAAGATGTAGCTCACCCCTGCCTTCAGTATTTCCAGAGAAACTCTACACAGGGTTTTATTTTTGTTTATTTCCAGTTTTCAGAATCTGGGCTGCCTACAGAGAAGCTGTTTTTACAGTGTACCCACAGAATGGGCAGCTAGTAGGTTGTGAGATGACTGCTGAATGTGACCAACAATATTATGGGCGTGAAGTTGCGTAGAATCGCTGACTGTACCTTTAATTCAGACTGCTTGTCATTCTTACTCAAGAACATTTACAATTTAAAATGTACTTGCATATTGGGCTGCATAGGTGCCACTCGTATTAATCATAAGTTGTTTTTATTCACATGTGCACAGCACCAAGCCAAAAAGATTGTCTGCTTTGGCTACATAAACATACTGAAGGTGTTACATTGGGCTCTGGTTCATATGTCAACAGATCTTGACTATGTGTGTGTGTGTGTGTGTGTGTGTGTGTGCGTGTCGGGCGACTGCAGGACTTGCCTCTTTGGGTTGGGTTCATTGTGAGCCTCACTATGGTGTTTGATCATACGGCATCTCCCAGTTTGACCATCAGGCCTGGAGATGGACATGCCCCTCATGGAGACCCTAGAGGGATGACAAACATCATAATTTATTCTGTATTTGTGTGTGTGTGTGAGAGAGAAAGAAAGAACAAAAGAAAGAAAGAAAGAGTGAGAGAGAGTGTGTACTTTGTCAGTTTTGTTAGAAATATTATTGATGAATTCAAATAAAGTATTCAAGTGTGTGTGTTGCAGTTGTGATTATCATGAATGTATTGCGTGTGTACATTAAGTCTTGCTGTTAGAGCATGAATGCACACATGTGACTTCATGCTTAGTTCTATTCTGAAGACCTGTTGTACACATCGTCACAATACACAACCCCAGTAGTTGTTTGGGTAGCCGTTGCTTATATTGTGTGTGTGTGTGTTCGTGTTCAGCTCTGTCTTGTCTACCTTTGGGAGACGTCATCATCTTCTCCTCCCCAACCCCAGTAGTTGTTAGGGTAGCCGTTGCTTGTATTGTGTGGCTGTGTGTGTGTGTGTGTGTGTGTTCGTGTTCAGCTCTGTCTTGTCTACCTTTTAGAGACGTCATCATCTTCTCCCCAACTCCAGTAGTTGTTAGGGTAGCCGTTGCTTGTATTGTGTGTGTGTGTGTGTGTGTGTGTGTTCGTGTTCAGCTCTGTCTTGTCTACCTTTGGGAGACGTCATCATCTTCTCCTCCAGTAGTTGTTAGGGTAGCCGTTGCTTGTATTGTGTGGCTGTGTGTGTGTGTGTGTGTGTGTGTGTTTGTGTTCAGCTCTGTCTTGTCTACCTTTGGGAGACGTCATCATCTTCTCCTCCCCAACCCCAGTAGTTGTTGGGGTAGCCGTTGATCTTCGTGAACTGCTCCAAGCTCAGCGCCGTCACACCACCGAAGATCTGCATGTATGGCAGCCTTGCAAGAGCAAATTCAATAACAACAAATTTAATAGCACATTTTGTATATTGTTTGAAATGTTTTTATAACATTACCCTTGTTAGTGAAGCGGTTAAGCTCAAATTTGCAATTGAAGAGTTCAGATGCAAAAAAAGTTAAGTCCATAAATGTGCAAAATCTGCATGTTTTTTGTCAATTCCAGATAATTTCTATCAAATTTCCATTTGGTTGTTTGGTTGTATATATATATATATATATATATACCATAATATTCACACTATTATTGTTCAAAAAAATAATGTAGATGTGATTGGAGTGTGGGCACTCTGAAAAAAATTGTACCGTAAAACTTCAAATAATAGCGTGGCTACAGGTTTGGGTTAAAGGCCGGTCTCCAGTAGAGGCCTGGTCTGTTTTTTAGCTTCGGGTTGTATTTAATCGTCTAAAAAAAAAAAGGCCAATTCACACCAAAGATGTGCAATGACACGAAACCGTTGCAGAAAGGAGTTGCAGCGGTGTGAATTAGATGTTGCACGTCGTTACAAGCAATCGCAAAGCATTCACCATGTCTGGTCACAGTTGCAAGGTTTTAGAATGTTGCATCAAGTTGCTGGTTAATAGAATGTTGCAGCTCATCTCGTTACGAATCTTTGGTGTGATTTGGGCTTAAGCATGGTGCAGTCTATGCAGGGGCAGTTCTAGGGGCGGGGCCACAGGGGCCCGGGCCCCATCTGAAATCTCATTGGCCCCTGACTGGCCCCTGTACCGTCAATCATCAATAAGTGTCAAACTTGTTGAGAACGACGATCAGAGATGCAATTCCATTCCCAAACAACTGGTGGCAGTAATGCACCTATGAACCTTGAAAGCTAAAGCAAACAGTGAACTGTAAAAGAAACAATACATTTGGCCAGAGCCATAGAGAGAAAGAGTTGCAACACTCCCATTGGACTCCGTTGTACGCTTTTTGCCGCCTACTTGCGGGGTATGCAGCCTCGCGTAGTTCCAAAAAGCCATTCTATGGCGTTGGACATCATTCACTTCCATTGCTGACTGTCGAGTAACTTCTGAGGTAAGTTGATTAAATAGCTACCTGTTTTGAATTGTCAACTGTCTATATTGTATCATAGGCCCTTTATGATGCATATACTGATCTTTTGTTGTATGTACACAGCGTAATTATATATATTTTTTTTTTATCTTGGTAGACGACCGATTGCCGGCTAGTTTGTTAGCTTGACTTGCCTTCTGTGAAGGTAACGTTATATCCAGGGGTAAATTGATTAAATAGCTACCTCTTTTGAACTGTCAACTGTCTATATTTTATCAGAGGCCCTTTATGATGCATATACTGATCTTTATTTGTATGTACACAGCGTAATTATATATATGTTTTATCTTGGTAGACCACCGATTGCCTGCTAGTTTGTTAGCTTGACTTCGCCCTCTGTAAAGGTAACGTTAACGTTATATCCAGGCGTAAATTGATTAAATAGCTACCTCTTTTGAATTGTCAACTCTGTATATTATATAAATAGGCCCTTTATGGTGCATATGCTTATATTTATTTGTATGTGCACAGTGCAATTTATATATATTTTCTTAACTTGGTAGACAACCGATTTTCAGTCATTGCCTGCTACTTAGTTAAGTTATCTCGATTTTGCGAGCTGTGAAGAAGGTATCGCTACACCAAAAATTACGAAGTTCAGTAGTGAATCTCTGACATATTTTATTTAGTAAATTATTGATGTTAGATTACTAGGATCTTTAAGGTTGATTAAGGACGTTTTTTTTTAGGTTGTATCTGCTGAACCTGGCGGTGTTAGCTAGTCAGCTGAGTACTGTGTATCTGATGCTAGTAGAAATAAGGTTTGTTTAATTACACCCTTGAAATGGCTGTTGGATTGCATGTAGGAATACAAATTATTACACACAAAAAAATATCATAAGCCATAATGAGCTTTAAAATGTTTATTACTCAGACAGTAGTGTGACTAATTTGTTCCCCAAACACTGCTGCTGCAGGCGGCTGCTGCTGGAGGCGATGACTGCTTGAGCTGGCTGGTGTTGGAGAAGGATGGTGATGGCGGCTGCTGCTGGTAATGGTGGCTGTTGCTGCTGGTGGCGGCTGCTGGTAATGGTGGTGGCTGCTGCTGGTAGCTGCTACTGCTGGTGGCGGCTACTGCGGCTGCTGCTGGTGGCGGCTGCTGGTAATGGTGGCTGGTGCTGGCCATGGCTGCTGGTGGTGTCTGTCCATTGTTGAATCTATTGTCGCCCTATTTCACTTTATCTGCTTTTTAGTGTCCAGGACACAGATGAAGAGGATGTTAATATGCTTTGTCGAGAGGAACTGCCCTGCAGTGACTGGCCATAGTGTATAGTGGAACTCCACAGGTGTGAGTCTGATGTATGCAAGAGAAAGTATTTTCTAGGCAGTTTGTGCCCGTCTCAACAGATCTTGCTGGACCACCAGTATCGTTGTTGTGGCCACTGTACGTATGTTTGTTGATATTATTCATGCTTGTTCCTTGTTCCCATTTTTTTTTGTTCCACACTGTTCATTTTTATCTTATGCCAGGTACTTTTATTATGAATGTTGTCCTTCCTTTCAGCCCTGATGCACTCTGAAGCCTGATTTGTGGAGGATTTTTTTTAAATGTATAAATCACTTATAATATTCCTCCCTGTTCCTTCACTTTGTTCTTGTTTTTCCAGTTAGATACACACATTTACACACACACACACACACATCTTGTTGTCTCACTCAGTATTTTTTATTAAACAATATTTGATTCATTCATCCAAGCTTAATGAGTTGTTATTCTTTAATATATTTGATTCTTTGTACATTGCTTAGTATTAAAATGATCATGGTTGTGTGGTCAACTCCTGCCTCATCAGAAGAAGTGGGTGTAAATGCTGAATGGACTGTTCTTTCTCAAAAAAGCAAAAAGGTACAACGGAGTCCAATGGGAGTGTCGCCTGTCACTGTTCTCTATCACTCTCTCTGCAGCTAACATTACTCTTACTCTGTGCATTAACCCAGAGCCGTAGAGAAAAATCATAGCTCTGCACTTACCTATAGACCCAAACATATAAGCATAATGCTTTTGATAATATGTGAATGGCTTAATAATAATAATATTAATTGAATTGAATGGCTTAATAATAATAATAATAATAACTGGTTTTACAGTTGCCAGACGACATGCTGAATACAAGCATGGATTTTGTGAAACACGCATTTGTGTTTCACCTACAGACTGGGATGGCGCAGGAGCTGGTGACTTCAACCCACAGTCTTCAGAACCACCAGTCACCAAGCATAGCTGGTCCTAATGGTATGATGCTATTTCCTATTGCCACTACAGTGAGCATATTTTGTCATTCATTTTAGAAACGCCAGGTTGACAGTGGGTTATGCAAGTTAATAACAATTAAGTTACTCAAACTTGTTTCATTTTCTTCTCTCCAGACATTTCCCATTCTAGAGCAGATGGTTCTGTGCAACCTCTCCTAAACTGGTATTCCGCAAGATGCAGCACGGAAATAGGAAGAGGCCACTCAATGACTTCTGATACAAAGACTTCAAATGGTAGGAATATTCCATCTTTAGTGTTTTGCTACCCCTTCCGTAATTTTCGCTTTCAAATGACCTATCGTCAGTCTTCAAATCAGAATCAGGCTTTTCTAACTGGAAGCAAGACGCTGGCTTCAAAGACCATTCCAAACAAGACCATTGTAAAAATAGTTGTTGAAAAAATTGTGTAAATATGATGTAGTTGTTGCTCACATGCTGTGTGTGTGTGTGTGTGTGTGTGTGTGTTTGTTTTAATGTACGCAAACTGGCAGTGAAAGTGGTTTCTCTTATCAACAAAAGGGGAAACAGTTAAAGTAAAACTTGTTTAATTGAACGAAAAATGTGTGTATGATGATGTATGATTTGTGTTTAAAATTGCAATGTATTTCCACTGAAGTGTCTATTATATTTTAGTTTTATATTGTGTTTTCAATGCACATTATAAATAAATGGGAAAATTGTTAAGAATTGTATTGGCTTTTTTGTTTTTTAGCATTTAGCATTCAAGTATTTGAACAAGGTAAGACTGGTGAAATGTGTGCACCTTACTGCTGTGGTGTAGTCTAGTTAGCTGTAGTGGGTATACTGTGATGAACCCCAAATATTAATACCTATCCTTGTCTGTTTTAAGTGGGTATACTGAGATGGTGATGCTTTTTAAGTGGGTATACCAGAGACTTTCTAATGAGGAGACACAGCACTCAAAAAATCCTCCATAGAAATGCATGGGGCTAGTTTGTAACGCCAATGGCGTTGTCTACACATATCCCAACCCTTCCTCGGCAAAACGTCAACATGTGAATACATTGAGCCAATCATGTGGTGTGATGTGAATACATTGAGCCAATCATATGGTGTGTTGTGAAGATATCGTGCCAATCATGTGTTGTGAACTTGCCGCTGGAGCAAGATTGGTGTCGTGAAGCCTTGCGCACGCATATTTCTGCCGAATAGGATGCCCGATGAGTGACCAAAAAGCGTTGCAATATGGCCGTCGAGTGGAGGGACTTGCCTAAAAGGACTTTGGGTATACCGCGTATAGTCCTGCATATCACGTAGACAACGTGCCTCTGCCTTACTGAACAAGAGATTTTCTGTGTATGGATGTTGACCGGTTCTTGGCCCCTCAGTGTATGATGTGGCCCCTTTATGGCCCCTGTCAGAAAAATCCTAGAACCGCCACTGAGTCTATGCACGTTATGAGATGGCATTAAAAGACTGCGTTGGGGAAAAGCTAGAGTTCCAAATTGTATAACTTTTTTCAATATGAACTATGCCCATACAGTATGTCCGACTTCGTCATCGTTCAATTCATCCCTTGTGTTTAAAATGTGCAGATAGGCCGATGGTAGCCTAAGCTTGTTTTTATGCTAGCAACAAAACAAAATGGTTCGCGAACATTATTCTTTATTCTAAATGCGTACTGCCATGGCAATAACGAGAAAGAAGTCAGAAAAGGATTTTACCTTAGGTTAATGATGTAAAGTCAAGTGCGCTTCTATGGGTCTGGTGTGTGCAAGCGCAGTTTTTATTGATGAGTCGGAGTGGCAAGTTGCAGTGGAATTTGGCTGCCCAGGGCATTATAAAACTTCACTTTTAGGCCTACTCATACACGGCGCTGAAATTGCATATTTAGCTGTCTAAATTCGAATCATATGGGGGAGAAATCGTCGGACATCCATGATTTTGTTATTCAGCACCCCTGGTCAAAAATGTTTCCACGCGCCTGGAAGTATAGGCTATGATTTGAAATGTAGACGGTTGTCAAATATGGCAAATAAAATACGGGAGAAACGATATGGTTCCTGCTCTCTCATGCTGTTTCATTCATGCGGAAAGGAAGGGAGAATGAAACATACGCACGTTCCACTTTTGCATGAATAATTCCTTAACGGTTTTGGTCGGGGCTGATAATGCAACTGTATTTGACAAAGGACCGATATAGGATATTTGCTAGTGACAAAATATGAGCTTTCAGTGTGATACGATCTCTTTGTAATTAATGATTAAAACATGTTTCATCTGTTCTGGCTATCCCTGCTATTTGGATCTTATTGTAGCCTCTCTCACTTAATGAACAACATCTCAACACTAAATGAATGATCAGTGGCGATTCTAGACATGTTTAACAAGGGTGGCACTAGTGAGGCACTGATTAATTCAAGGGTGGCATGAGGCAAAACATCCAGATAAACAGAAACAGGCTCAAGATGTGAAATTAGCACAAATACATTAGGGAAACCAGATGCAAACACCATACTCATAAATTGAATGACAAACAACCACAAATACCTTACTCTCACATAAAATTTCTTTGTACTTGAATAAAATGTAATACAAACATATTAAAGTTAATTATCAAAGTTGTCTGTCACTGGGCTATGCTGTGCTAAAACAAATTCCATCATGGGGACATTAAAATCATGAAGATATACAAATATACTCCCCCACAATAACTTATATCTATGGCCATCTATTTTTGTAGCTGTTAAAATATTTTGACCTGCTTTTTTGTCTACTTGTTTATTTTCTTTAAAGTTCTCAAGAAACTTGAGATTGGTATGGAGTGTGTTGTGTATGTGAGCAATTTGATCTTCCTGAATCTCAATATTATGATCACAACAAATCTGGGCAAATTATTAATTACATTTTCACGTAGGGTAACTTGTTGCAGGGCAACCACACATAAACAGTCTCAATAAACTTGAGGTTGGTATGAAGGAGTGTATTGTGTACTGTATGTGAGCAAACATTTTTTACGTTGCACATGATGCAACTTCTTGCAGGGCAACCACATAACCGGTTCCATGTCTTCCAATTGGACGATTAAAGGTCTCAAGAAACTTTAGGCTGGTATCAGGACCGCTGCTGGTCATTTGGGTGGCCTAAGCAGAAAAAATAAAGTAGTAGTTTGATGCTGTTTAATTACATAATACTGAGCCTTTTTATTTATTTTAGTGTGGCAGCAATACGTTTCGTATTTTACCTTATTTATAAATGGTGCACTGTCACTTTATCACTGGTTATAAAGACAGGCAAGAAATGGATGAGGACATGATGGGTGCTAGACGTAAAAGCCATTTATTTCATATTGCGTGCACATTTAAATGTTTTTTTTTATGTATTGGGTGTTGGGGGCCTGTGCCCCAGCAAAGCTCTAGGTCTAGAATCGCCCCTGATGCAGGCTGTTTGATTGGCTATTATGGCCCCTTTCTTTTTTCCTTGTTTTTTTATTGGCTGGTAAGTGACAGGCTCGAGTCATGACTAAAGCAGGCACCTGTGAATGATTATCCTTAATTCATCAGAGTCATCAGATAGCCTAGTCATATAGGTAGACATTCAGTGTGTTTGAACTAATTAATTTGATAATATTTTCCATCTTTGCAAAGGAAAAGTTTTGTGTAAAGGGAATTAAAGGCCTGTCTAATATAGACGCCTGTCTCTAATACTAGCCGGTGCAGTTTGGCGATTTGGGAAAATAAAAGCCCTGGCTATTATTTGGAGTTTTACGGTAGATACTACATACATGTGTGGTATAATGAATAATTGGTAATTAGGCCACAATGGTTTAACCTAATCACAACCAGCTAATGTGAGAACCAACCAGCAATGAAGCTCACAGCATTTTAGTGACATATTGCTGAAGTGTCAGCCCTGGTGTGAAGCCCTCCTTGTGTGAAGACTTTGCAGGTAAAGACAAGCAAGTTTAAGGTCTTTTTTATTCATTATTTCTATTTCAGCATAAGATGCTCAATTTAATCCTCTCAGAATAGCCTTGAGCATTCCTGATGGACCCAAACAAACAATAAATGGAGGTACAGCACGTCAAACTGATTCTACCTACCGAAACCCAAACTTGTCGATAGCCACAGAAAGGTGCCTTGGTTGACTGTAGCACTTGTAGAAGTTTCGGTCGTCCATGGGGATGATGTCCACGTCACTGAAGACGAAGCACCCATAGTCATACTGCTTCCGGGCTTCTGCATAGCCCACGTTCATCAGCTTGCCCCGGTTGAATGTCGTTTCTCCATACTGCAATGACACACACACACCCACCCACACACACACAAACATGCATGTTCTCTTATCTCTTGCATAATTATGTCTGTATGTGAAACACAATTCACAGCAAATCACTCTTTTTTTTTCCTCAAAATCAGAGACCTGCACCCCTCAGAGTTGAGTCTACTGCCATAGATAAACATAGTATACTGAAGCCGACAAAAAAAAAAATACGTTTTTGATACTGACAGAAACTAGCCTTGTTGACACCAGACCGCATCTCAATTGAGACTGAGAGTGGGTCTGGAAAGGGTTCATTGACTTAAGACTTCCAGGGGCAAACTCAGTCCACAAACCGAACCAAACTGAGACCACCTCGAGAGATAGTCTCGACATGAAGTCCGCGGCACGGTTCACATTATCTGTGCATTGTGAACACAAATCGCCCTGGGTTCTCTTTCACATTTTTACAATTATATGGAACAGGCTAGTTTTGAATAAAACACAACCTTATTGTGTTCAAATGGTCATTCCAATTGAGCAATCCATTTTTTCTTTTTGAATCACATAATGTAAGCATAATATATACTAAAAATAAAAGAGGGATTGTCACATAATTACTAAACCACATAAAATGAAATTAAACAAACTCATGTTTTTCTTTCAAACACAATGTATTACATTGAACTGACATATTATACCACAGCAATGAATATATCCAACAGAATCATGTAAGATCAATGTGAACCACCGAAGTACTGGCAGCTGGCAGTCAAACTGATATATATATATCTAGGGGGAATCGTTTGCCAAACCCAAACTTCAAAACAGCAGCGTTCAGAACTCGGACCAAAGTACAGTAGCCTTGATGTTGCCGCTCCCTTGTGTTACCGACAAGATCTGCTTTACGAAAAATATTCAAATTAAAAACCCACGCAAGCTACATATTAATTTGAAGACAGTTAAAGAAAAAGTTCGGTGTGATATTGACCTAAAGTGTGTTGAAACATGATACCAAGTGTGACCTTTTGACTGATTGGGGCAGCCTATCAGCAATCACCTTCAGCTTTCCGCCAAGCATGGTCAGATTTAGATAAGAGACGAAACCATGGACGAAACAATGGATGAAGACGCAGCAGGTCCATCCCGGGAATGTGCCAACCCGTGGCCCCACCTCGCCAGACTATTTAAATTTTCTGAACATGTTAATGATCAGTCAATGATGTCAATGATGAGTTCAAGTGTTTCAATTACAAAATATTATTTTATATTTGAAATACGTATTTTAAATACATGTATTAGAAATACTGCCCATCCCTGGCAACAATTAGTAATTAGTCAAAGAGCCATTGCATTCTGTGTAATATAGAGGTTAACAAAGATTGACATTTCTTTTAAAATATAAATTTTGGAGACAAATGGAGTCATACCACAGGTCTATGTCCAGGAATGGATTACTGAATGGGCCTACTGGGCCCAAGAGCTCAGGGGGCCCTGAAGCCCAAGTGTGTGCAGTTGCTTCGTCTCCACCCTTCTCTTTCCACAAAACTCAGCAGAAGTCATCATTTAAAGGGTCATTTTTTAAAAAAGGCGGTTTTGATTTTTAATAATATTTTTGCATGGCAGGAAATGTATTGAAATTCTTGACATCATGACTACGGCCTTGCCCTGAACATGTATAGATCATATAACCATGGGCGTTCAAACATACAGTAGTAAAACATAATAAAAACCAGTCAAACATAATAAAACGTCTAGCTCATTACCTGATTGATGACATAGATGCCATAGTCCAGCTGCTGTCTCTGCAGGATGGGATGGAGGTAGTGGAGCCAGTACTTGAGGTGGAACTCACGGTGTCTGAAGGGGATGATGACGGCTACCTTCTGCCGGGCAATGCAGTCTCTGGGCCACCAGCGACCCCCTTCCACGACCTCAGAGTTGTCTTTCTGCATTATCTCTAATTGTATTGGGTGTGTGAAATTTATGTTCATTGGACCCACTAGCAGAGAAGGAGGGAGAGACAAAAGTTTACTGGGTCAGAGATTGCTTTGAAAGAGAGAGACTAAAACTAATTCATCTCTTACTTTAGTTCCTTTTATACTCATCTCACAGGCTACTCTATCTGTAATGTTTTTGGCACACAAAGGTTGATTTGTTGGTGATGTTTTGTCGTGTTGTGTTGTCCTTCATCGTGTTGTGCATTGTTGCATAGGTTAGTTATTGGCCACTGTGGAAAATTACCTACTTACAGCACAATGAATACAACACCTCTCCTGTGTTTATCTGAAATGGTTGATTTGTTGGTGATGTTTTGTTGTGTTGGCCATTCGGGCTACTGGAAGCACATGTGACACATGTAACAAGACACAAGACAAATGGCCCATCCAACAGCAATATATAGTATGCGGCATGTCATTGGGGTTATGAAGTGGGCACCGCCATTCACCAATGTTTCGTTAAGTTAGGTCCACGACACCTCATGAAGGCTTAACAGTGAAACCAGCGTCCTGGAGACACTCCCCTCCATGCTGCCACCACATTGAAATATCCAATACCCAAAATACTCTGAACCAGCCCAGGCATGGTCAAGGTTGGCTAGGTTGGTCCGTCCCGTTGATGTGGACTGAACCATAGCCATAAAAACCCTGGCCAACCAACCATCAACATAGGCACAGCCCATCACAAACACAAAACAAATTAGCCAGTTAGCTTAGGCCCCATCATAAACACAAAACAAATTAGCCAGTTAGCTTACGCCCCATGTTGCCACCATATTACCACAATAAACTAATACCCTTAAGAGACCGTTCGTTATTTATAAACGGGGTCACCGGAGGGATTTTGAGTGCTTCAATCAAAAGTTGCATGACCCTCCCCTGCCTGCAAGAAATTTTTCAACGACCCTTCAGCAGTCTTTTCAAAAAAGACATGGCCCTCCCCGGCCAATTGTCGATACCTTCCGCCCACGCTATAAAACGCTATGAAAACACATCGACTTAAGCTATTGTTCTAAACTAACCCTCTGCTTTCTGATATTACACATCACACTTTACCAAGATGGTGGCCATTTCAGTAGATTTACTCACTAACATTGTTGTGGAAACACAATAAGCATGGAAACTAAATGCACACTTCCTGCAACTGCATTTGCCTACTTGAAATAAGTTACTCCTCCAGTAAGTATTCATACATGAAATAAAACAATAAAACATTGAGACCATTCAACAAAGCACACTGGGTAATAACAAATTCAACACACGAACTTGTTGCTATGGACTCGTCTCTAGGCTTCCTCAGTCATTGTAAAGCTGCCAAAGCTGAACATTATCCAAAACTCAATTTCTCAGACGAGCGTCAATGCCAACATGTCAACTTTTTCCGGGTTTAGGCCTATATTCCGGGTTATATCCCATATTACTGTAATACTCTCATAACATTAGTCCTGCATTCTGGCCTGTCTCTGTGTTGTCCTGTTGTTACCCCTTGCCCTTCCAGAGAAACATATGCATTCAAATCATCGTTTTGCTTGCTTGAATGTGAACTCAGAGTGATGTTAACCTACAGTAGGCCTATTTAAGTTAACAACGTGGTTGTCGTGAGAGCACGATTCATTGGCGCTTGCAGTGTTCGGCCGTAGGCTATGTCTACGTGCGCACCTGCCAGGCTAAGAGCCAAAAAAATCCCCCTGTATATTCACTCCAAGTTGGCCTACCATAACTTACCAACTCTACACTGTAGACCATAAACTGGCTATTTATATGACCAATGTATTTGTTCAACTTTATGAAGCAGAATTACGCACTGCTACTTGGAACGTAACACATTTTTGTTGGCAGGAGAGAGAATGACAGCGATGAACAAATTGCACTTGTTGCTGGTTACCAATAAATAGGGCCTACTATATATTTTTTTGCAAACAACAACAACAGAGCTGTCTGAGAGACAGCAAAGCTAGAGATGGGCAGGAACAAGGTCAATTGGTAGAAATGCTTGTCAAAACGTTAGGAGCTGGATGTGTGGATGAATGAAGCACAAGTATGCTTTATAAGCATGCACACTGTTTAAAGTTAGACTAGGCTACATGGTAAACTACAAGTAAACCAAAGTTAAATTTAGCTTTTTTAGGGCTGGATAAAGTTGACCAAATGGATATAGGCTGTTAGGCGTGAATAAAGTAGGCTACTTTGTTGCTCCAACCCTTCCAACGTTAATGGGGACGGATGTTGACATTTTCCGTATTTTGCGTGAGAAACCCGGGAAATCTCCCTTATTTTCATTGTTCAATGTTGACAGAGCTATGGAACGAAAGAGAACGTTATATGGTGACAGAAATCAACAATCAAACAAGCCACTTTGATTTTTTGCTGTTTTCATTAATACAAAAGATGGATGACCCCCCCTCCTAGACAAAAAAAAGTTAGGTGACCCTCCCCTCAACAAAGAATAAAAAGACATGACCCTCCCCTATTTTCCTCCGGTGGCCCTGTTTATAAATAACAAACAGTCCCTAACCAAACTAGACATGGTCTAGGTTGGCTAGGTTGGTCCGTCCCGTTGATGCCGACTGAACCATAACCATAACAAACGCTAGCCAACCACCATCAACCCAGGCACAGCCCATCACAAACACAAAACAAATTAGCCAGTTAGCTTATGCCCCATGCTGCCACCATATTACCACAACAAACATCCAAATACCCTTAACCAACCTAGGCATGGTCTAAGTTGGCTAGGTTGGTCCGTCCCGTTGATGCGGACTGAACCCCTACGAAAAAATGAACTGTAAAATTTCACAGTAAAACAATTAAATTTACAGTTCAACTTAAATTTGTTATAGTTCTACCATTGCCTTTACAGTTCGACCATGAATATATCATAACTTGACTATGAACTCTCCCATTACTATGAACGTCATGGTCGCACATCTGATGCGGACTTTAAAGTTTACAGATAATAAGTAAAGATGATGATTGACTGCAATTTGTTTATAGTCAGACTGAGGTTTTCATAATTATGAGGTTTACTATAAAGTTTACAGTTCAACTAAACATTTTCAACTTCAAAAGTAAATCACATTTCTGGGATAATACCAGACTGTATGAAATAAAACATGAATTCCCTCTTTTTATATCCTTCACATTCCTGTGCTACCTCATTCCTGTGCTTCCTAGGCTACTTTTAAGCCTATGCCATGTTTGATGTGGTCATCAAATAGGCTATGTTTACTTACTCAGATGTTAGGCTACTTGTATCGACTAAAGTTTAACAACATGACAGAAAAACAAACGTGATTAAAGAACACAGTGTCATCCATTATCACTTATCATGAACACATTAAAAGCGGTCATGGTTGAACTGTTAAAGATCCATAAGTTGACAGTGTTACTATGAACTATCATAGTGAATTTTACAGTAAAACCATCAAATTACCACAAATAAATTAATGAGAATAGCAGCACTCTTTTTATGGAAGCCTTAGCTATGTAGCTATGACACCATGTGTGCAGGAAGACCATCTTACTCAATTTAGCTCTAATATTCTCAGGGTCCTTGACTCTATATAGTATAATAGCACCTGCCAAGGTTAGAAAGACTTCAGTAAACCTAAAACACCATGGAGGAATATCACAACAGTAGCAAATCAGAAGAGAGAATGTAGGAAAGCTGAACGTAAATGGAGAAACACTAAGCTTCAGATTAACTCATCTTCAAAAAGAGACTCCACATTTATAACTCTTAGTTATGTATAGGGCCAGGCATTCTTCATTAATTGTAACATTATTAACACATTAATAACTCCCGTGCTCTTTTTGCCATTGTTGATAAGTTAACAAATTCCCCAACAGAGCTACCTCAAGATTTCAAGTCAACAAAAAATGACTTTGGTTCTTTTTTTCATCACAAAATTGTGAACCATTCTCAGCTCAGGCATTTTCCCAGCAGCACTTAAAGATGAACTGAACTGAAAGAATCAACATTGATAATGTGTTGATTATGACAATTAAAAATAAATGACACTAAAAAAAATAATTAAAAAAATCAATACGTAGCCTTTTTTAAGCAACACCAAAATTGCGTTTGTTAGTATTAGAACGCTGCCAGTTTCAGTGACGTCACTGGCATGGTAGGACCTGAGAAGTTCTATAGGCAACAGCTGCAGCATATTATGTATACACGAAAATTAGTAATTTTAATGGCATGGGTTACAAATTTGAGCCTGTGAGGGACAGGCCTGTAGTGTCTTGACTACCACTAGATGGGTTTCAGGCTCCAGCTCAACCTTCAGTAGGATCATTTGGGTGAAAATGACTGGGGGCGCTGCCGGAGCATGGACACTGGAATCTATCTGTTGCAAAGCAGTGGCGAAACGTAGGGAAAATGTTCAAGGAAGCCAAAGTGACGGGAAAAATATTTTATTTATGTATGTGTTTATTTCGGGGGTATACATTTTGTGCAATGTACAACATAGATACATTTTGTGCGGCACAACATAGGCTACTGTAGACCTAGCCTACAGGTCATGTGGAAAACTGGACGAGGGGCGCTTGAGACAGCAACACGCACGCTGTCTCTCTGTCTCCCTCCATCCCTCACACACACACACATTGCCTACTGTACATCCTCCACACAACTGCATACTCACTCACCACCACTACATTAGGCCTATGCGAAGGCTACGGTGCATATACAAATAAGCTATATAACACGCATTGTCACGTCAATGTAGGCTAACGCAGTATGGACTACTGGCACTCGTAACAGCAACTCACACGGGCTCTCTCTCTCCCTCCCTTGAAACTGTTACAAACTTCGTTACCCCAAGTTAACCCCAGATACACGGAGGATACACGAGTTTGCCGTTTATTTTAGGCTAACGTTAGTGGAGAGTTTGCAGATTTTTACCTTGTGGATGTTGATATTGCACGAGTCTCTTGGATAGCAGCACTGCGAGTTAAACTCCCTCGCATCAACAATCTGCCCTGAGACGGTGAACAACTGGCTTCAGGGTGAGTAGAAAGGGACATTGGATTCTGTTTACAGACCCGCTGTGGTTTAATTACCAGCTAGTAAAAGCATTATTGTCGATCTGTGATATCGTCGGAGTCATGGTTTATACTCTCTATGGTCGGAGTGCTAGCTTGTGGAGTTTGACATAAGAGTGTTTCCAAGGTGTTTAGCTGCTAGCCCTTTCCTAGGTTGGATCGTATGGTAGCCTATCTAACACTGGACCTCATCTGAGGCTACTTCGAGATATTATTCCAAAGGGGACAGATAGGCTACTGCACTTAAAACTTTAAACGATTGAACGAACCGGACTTTGTAATTGCGACCAGTGACTGCATTGGGTGAACAAAGCCGAAGTTGAAACTTAGACTGTGGGCATAGACTGTGGGCTCGCCCTTCTATGAATGGAAAGACTACAAGCTGCCCCAACGAGTTCGCGATAAAGTAAGCAAGAAAAGGGTTTTTTAAGTCAGGATATGGCAAGTCAATGGCATTTATTCGTCCAAAGTTACAGACCAGTTTCCATAGTGCACATCTTATCAATAGTTTGAATGTCGTGTGTGTTTCTGCTCATTGACAAAATAGCGTTCAGTATGATTCATGCCCAATTAATTTCCCCTGTTAAAGTGTTCGCCTTTGTTTCACTAGTTTGGTTTCATTTTGTATGAGATTTTGTGATGTAGGCTAGCCTATGATAAATGGCTTATGGCCAATATGTAACTCAGCTAGGCCTAATGTTAGTTTCCTCAGCCATGTCAGCTAGCCTCAGACTCATTATCTGCTATGGCTGCTAGTGCTAGTGCAGAGTAGCTTACCATGCCAGTGACGTAGCCGATTGTTGAAATCCAACATGGCGGCGCCCGTGTAACAACAACACCACTTTCAACATACAATTTTATCCCTTTTAATAAATTCAGCCATTTTAATCATTGTACCAATGAGAAGAAATAAAATACATCTGTTATATCACTTTTACTTCAAATTCCAGTTCAGTTCATCTTTAAGACTGCAGTTATAAAACCTCTCCTGTTGTGTTTGCGGTCAAATGTGACCGATTGACAATTCTTTTCTCTCAAAAATATTGTTACCTTATTCTGACTACCATGAGGCGCCATGACTTAATACAGGGCATCGGAACACACAAAATATTTTTTTATTAATTCTCATGACAATTTGAGTGTTTTATTTAACACCCATGTGTATTCCCGGTCTCAAATATGACCGGCCATTAGAAATGAATGGGTGAGAAAATGGTCAGTGTATAAAATTTAATCCAGACACTTATGAATCCACTTATTGAATCCATACGTATTGATTAGATGGACTGTATGTATGCTTCTGTACATTAAAACACCCTCACTCCCCCTCTCTGCTTGTGGAATTGCCCCTCAGCAACAGAGACATGAAACTGCCCCAACTGGTCCTTGACAATTCAAGAACTTCAGTGCATTCTCCTCCAAGCACTATGGGATGTCTGGAGCCCATAATTGTCCCCAAATATGTTGCATGGTTGCACTGCATTGTAAGCCATTTTAAGCTGTTACACACCCCAAAGCTGTTTTGTCATTTAAAATAGTTCTGCATGGACATTGTTGTTCCCACCAGAACTGTACGCTGCTTTCCCAACAACAAGCCTTGGATAACCAGCAATGTCAAGACCCTTCTTAACAGGAAAAAGATGGCGTTCAAAGAGGGGGACATGGCAGAGCTGAGGCGCGTGCAAGGGGAACTCAAATTCAAGCTGAAGGAAGCTGAGGAGGATTACAGAAGGAAGGTGGAACAGAAGCTTCAGGAAAACAACTTGAAGGAGACATGGGACTGCATGAAGGTTATCACTGGCCTGAAGAAGAACAGCAGCTCTGTGGAGGGGGACCTGGACAGGGCGAACCAGTTGAACCACTTCTACAACAGGTTTGACTGCCCTGCTCCAGCTCAAATGGCGGTGGTCTGTCCACCATCCCCCACCCTCACACCCCCTCAATACCAGCGCAACACTCACCTCCATCATCACAGGCTATCGTACCCCCACCATCACTGGATTTTGCACCCCTCCCCCACATGGCGATCACGAACAATGAGGTGACAACGACCTCAGTCAACAGCCATCAGACACACAGATCCCAGATGCACCCCTCCCCCTCCCCTCCCCTCCCCTTACACCCCTCACCATTACAACAGATCAAGTGATAGTCCAACTTAAGAAATTGCGCAGCAATAAGGCAGCTGGGCCTGACAGACTGTGTCCAAGGCTACTCAAGGCTTGTGCTGCTGAACTGGGGGAGCCACTGAAGCACATCTTCAATTTGAGCCTACAGAGGGTCCCCGTTAAAAATTGACACTTCATTCACGATAATGGTGATTCACGCAGCTGGGTGACATGTAAGTACAACTGCAGCCGCTTGGGGGCAGCATAGTCCGCTGTGGCGTTCAACGGTCGAACCGGACGGCAAGGCAAGGGCTGTGATTGGCCGAGTTTTCAGTGTGTTTCTCTGTTTTTAGCAGCCCCTGCAACATGCTAATCCACTGTAGCCTAAGCTTTGTACATAATGTTAAACATAGTTTTGGATTCAGTGGCAAGATTTCTTGATTGTATAGTGCCTGTCTCTCAGTAATGTTTTAAAATGAGAGCTTCGTCAGCTGGCAGTAGGCTACTTTGTCGGTAGTCATGAGAAGTTCGCTTGCTAACAGAACATAAAAATGCTGCCCAGAAACCTTGTGAATAGTTCTGACACTAACGAGGTTGAAATATAGCCTTTGCCTACAGCATCTCCTTAACAGTAATGTTAACAAAATGACAGCATTCATATGACAAAGGAAAACGAATCCGGTCACTCATGACTGTGCCGCAGTCGTGGGGCAGAAGACGCTTGGTGGCCGTCCACAACGTTATAAACTTAACCTAAATAGCCGGCTGCTGTAAGCTACAATCGGATTTTATTGTATACCCCTGTTGTCTCAATGATGATAACATCTCATTTCCGACTATATTTCAAAGTGTGCCTTTCATTTTCATTATTAACATAACATCGTATTTTGACATTTTTGGCGAAGACATGCATTCCGTTAGGGATATTGAACATATTTAACATTCTCTAACCATCGTGATTTCGAATTGGTGCAGTTGTCAGCACAAAAAATCATTTTATTCTTTTGCTCTTTTGCATTGCTCTATGCTGTTCTATGGTGCTTTCTGCCTCTTGGTTGCGCACACATGTTTTTGTGACGTTTCATAGAAATCCATATATAATGAGCGCATAAAACGACTTGTTGACGTTTTGGGACATTAATCTACATGTAGGCTACGTTAAGCTTTAAGGATTGTATGTCCTTAATTTATTTATATAGGCCTATTTAGGCTACTTGCGCAAACCCTGGATACTTTTATTGCCACACAACAATATTGGTGGTATTTGTTACATTAGCTTCAAAAGGCACCGCTTCAGAAAGCTGCACTGCTTGTGAAAGAAGGGGGTGGGGGAGGGGAGCTTGCAGCCAAGTGTCGGAAAAATGCATAGCCTACAACACAGAACTCTCGCATTAGTCACTGACAGTAGATACGCTTCCAGCCTAATGACTTTCACACATTTTGAATGATTTACAGTATGCCTAGACACATTAGCGCTCCACGTGTAGAGACTGTGCAGAATACAATGTGTGAATGATGCTCAATGATTTGCCAATAGCCTATAATAGTCTTCTGCGAGAATGATCGGTTGAAAGCGGAGGTCAAAAACCTCAAACGAGAGCTTCAACAACTCCGAGAGACCAGCCACTTGGAGAGCCACAGAGACATTTTACAGGAGATGAGAGCTGGAATCGGAGAACTTCAGGCGACGCTACGTGAGCAGAGAAGTTATTCGACGCCTGAGAGACCAATCCCCAGGTGCACCTCGACACCAGCTCCAGAAACGTCCTCCTTGCAGATGTCTCCATTGGCCCTCTCCGTCACACTCAACGACAGCATCCAAGTTCCTAGTCAACACGCAGACGTGACCTTGCGTGATGTTGGTCCCGAAGACCACGCTAAGATTCACCAACAGAGCTACGGCCAAGTGGGCAGATACGGATGCCTGCTCTTCAGGTCCATCGTCACAGAGGAACACTATAAAGCCTGGAGCAAAACCACCAACTGGGATGGAGCGAAGGGCAAGCGAGCACTGCCACAAAATGTGAAAAACTTTGTGGTCTCAACACTACAACGAAAGTTCCCTGCTATGGGGAGGAGTGAACTGAAGGACTGCATCAATAAGATCAACGAATTCCTCTGCACAACACGCAGATCTTCCCAGGGATTCAACGTGCTTTAAATTTAGACTGTAGAATGTAGACTGTTCATTATTTCAATAAATAAGTTTTCTCTGAAGCACTTTCCCGACTTCGTCTTTCTATAGGCTAAGCATATCATGGAGATAGAGTAGAAAACTGGATTTAACTAAACAAATGTAACTAAGTAAACTGATTGTTTACTCTACAGTAGGCTATGTTCCCCCTCTCAGGCTGTACAGTAGGCCTATTGAAAGTAGGCTAATGAGCTCAATAGACACGTTAGCGCTTCCATTAGGAAACTTTCGTTGCAGACTTTCACAACTGATTGTTTAGCCTACAGTAGCCTACTGTAGGCCTACTCTACAGTAGCCTAGGCTATAGGTTATGTTCCCCTTCTCAGGCTGTACAGTAGGCCTATTGAAAGTAGACTAATGAGCTTAGACACATTAGCGCTTCCAGCCTAATGACTTTCACACATGAATGATTTACAGTAGACACATTAGCGCTCCACGCAGTGGCGTAACTAGGCCTAGTAGGTGTAGCAAGTGCAGTCGCACCAGGGCCTGTGACCTCCGTCGCTACCCCCGCAATGCAATTGCTGGAAAATTCTATACCGGTCCTTTCTGACTACCTGCGTGCCTTTGACCAGGCCAAGGCTACAGCGCAGACACTCGCAAATAAATGGGGGTTCAGAGTACATTTGAAAATGTTAGAGCACGGAGAGTGAAGCGTCACTTTGACGAACTATCGGAAGATGAACGCTTAACCGATGCAGAGAGATACTTCAAAGTGCAGGTATTTAATGCAACTCTGGACATCATAATCAGTCAGCTCTCCCAAAGATGTGCAAGCATGCGGGAAACTTGTTATGTGGTTGAGTCTTTACGTCCTATGATCCTTCAACTCGCAGGTGATGATGAACTGCTTGAAAAGGCAGTACGTTTGTCAGACCATTATAGCATGGACATTGCACCGACATTCCCAACACAACTCCTCTCATTTAGGTCTTGCTTTAAAGCAGAGATTTCACAGAAGTCATCTATTTTTCAACTTGCCAAAAGGCTGGTGGTAGATTATGACAGTGTAACATCCACATTCGGGGAAGTGTGTACTGCTCTCATGTTGTTTCTACATTGCCTGTGACTGTGGCAACAGCTGAGCGATCTTTTTCCAAATGTTCAACAATTGCTGGTGTACAGGCTATAATCAATTAGCTAAATCATTTGTCCAGCTGTTTAAACATTTTTTCGTGTTACATTCAAACGCAAAAGGTGCTTTGATATCTTTTTTGTTTAAACGTCGGCAAGCAGGCATGCTGCGGTTGCAATGAATGAGGATAATTGTCTGCGGTGTTATTTTTTGCATTTTGAATGACTCGCTCCAGCACGTCTACCTTTTTGCACGGTGCTTTCTTAAAGGAGCTGCACCATCTTACAACAATTGCATCTACATTTTCATATTAGAATGTTTTGTGAAGTGTAAGCTTAAACTACCGAGATCAAATTAAGTTTCCGTGCCCCCGCTGAAAGTCTCTTATGCGCTTATCGTTACACTATCAAATCTATAAGTAACCGTGACAAATAGGGTATAAGATATATAAACTCACGCTATTGTATTATCATATATGTTTGGTAATGGCTCAGCTTTCTCTGATTGTTCTACTGACTTGGAAACTGCATCATGGAAGCAGTAAGTCAAGTCGCATCAAAAATAGTAGTGGCAGAACTCCAAAGTGACACCTTGTGGTTGTTTGTGTCAACTGCAGTTTGTGCCATTTCTGCTGAGAAAATGGGGATCGTGATTCCTGAAGGAACCCGTCCAAACTTAACGGGGACCCACTGTAGATAAAACCTAAACCAAACAACAGAAATGTTGTAACACAAGTGAAAGTCACTTTTGCATGCACACACCAAGCTGTTAACTCACAGCAAAGCATTTGCTAATATTCTAAGCCCCGCAAGATGCCACACTTGGAGCATCTGTTTGGCATGCTGCCGTTCTTGTAATGTTCTAAAATAAGAACGTGCAAATAAATCCATTGTATCTAGACAACACGGTTTTCAACATATCGACTAGATATCATTTGAATTGATAACGTGAAGTTGTTTCCACTTCTGACGTCAAAAACGTATGTGTTATATGGGTATTGGTTATATTACAGCTTAGCAACCAAACTATCGTGTTACTCAGCTTCAGTTAGCTATCTTGCTGAGAACCTGTCAGAGATCTCGACAAACATGCATAGTAAAATGTAGGTTAACATGACAACACAGGTTTTATCCGAATGACACACAGGAAAATTAAATAGCCTTGCCAATGAACTAAATCACACATTCTACTTGCTAGATACACGTTAGCATGCCTAATAACTGTTTAGCGACAAAATAATACTTACAGCATGCGGTTGTGATGACCTTACGGTCGGAACAACCCCTCGTTTCAGTAACAGCAGCTTAGCAAATCCTGCTTAACTGTACAAGGTTTTGAAGACTGCCTTCGGTGAAATGTTTTGCAAATTAATAACGGAGTGTCGAACTTTGCAGGGATCTTCTGGTAGAAAAACATTATCCATGCCCCTCGAACTTTTGAATCCTTGAGAAGACTAAGGAAAGTCTCAGCTTTCTTTGTAGCCTAAGTTTCAGCCTGGAACACTGCATTTACGACCGTGGCTCATTTTCGATATCCTTGAAGAACTGTCTGCTTTATAATTCCTGTGGAAGTAAACGAGCAGGCAGCTAAACTAGTGTTTGTCTCATCTTCGCTCTCCATTCACGTTCCTGGGCTCAGAGCACCAGTGGGCTGGTCTGTATGTAAATTTTGAGGCGTGACAAATGTACAGGCCAGAGCCAAATAAGGTACCACCTGCGAGTTTGCGTAAACTCGCAGCTTCGTTTGGATTCGCCCGTTTTATGGCGGGAGTTTCGAATTGTGAGATTTGCATAGGAAGGAGGTGTCGGTGGGGTTTTGAAGTTCTCTGTATGTCCATTTCACCCACTGAACTATCACTATTCATCTATGACAAAGTAAACTCGGTTTTGCATTCTATGACCCCTTTAAGATTAGATTGTTGCACCTTTTATGTCTGTGTCACTTAAGAAGACGTTTGAAGATAAGAAAGAGGTCGAGTAAGAAAGAGAGGAAATGTGTAGGCAGTGTTGCCAGATTGGCAGAGGTGGAAAAAGTACAAAAATATTGTACTCAAGTAAAAGTACCAATACTTTGATGAAATATTAGGCTACTCAAGTACAAGTTAAAATACCGATCTGAAAATGTACTCAAGTAAAAGTAAAAAGTAGTTAATTTAAAATGTACTTTAAGTAAAAGTTACTTCGTTTTTTTTTAAGGAGGGGGGGGGGGGGTACTAGAACAATCAGTTTTACCTAGCAGCCATAGATATATATGATAAACACTAGATGTCTTATGGCGGAGTCACTAACGGCATCACCGGCGGCTATCTTGTCACAGGCAAGCTTTCTGGTGGGCTCTGTCGTACCTGATGTAAGGTATATCTCTTCTTCTACTAAAGGCAGAACAATGCCCCCAGGCTATAACAATGACACCTTCAGGTCACTACAATGTTATGAGTTAGCGAGCTGACTGTGGCAAGATGGAGCGAGATGCGGACGTTGACCTCCATTGGCCAGCAGAGAGACATCTAGCCTTTATTATACTGTATATATCTATGGCTGCAGCCAGCAGCTAAGGCAGCCATGTTAATGATCCAAGTGTGTAGCGCTGTAGCTGCAGCAACTCGAGCTTGGTAAAACTGATTATTTCCGTTTTTGTTCGTACCGAGAGTTCGGTGACGTTGAGAAATGGTGATCTATGTGAAAAATCACCTGAGTTCTCCTTTAAGTTTGAGCAGTAGTTGATTTTCAAAGTTAGTTGCATTCATCCTTGGTCGCTTTGCAGTGAACAGTAATCCAGCACAACTGAAAAGCCGCTCACAGGCAGCGGAGGAAGGCAGGCCAATGTTGAGTTGCAGAGAGTTTTTTTAATATTTGGAAACGAGCTGAAGGTTCAGCAAATTCAAGGGCATCGGACTGGGGGGAAAAGTGGGAAGTACTAGGACCCCAATGGAGGAAAGGGCCCTTGAAAAGTCGAATACGGGGGGCACAACATTTTCACCAGACATTAGTATTAACTCAGGTAATCCACACATAAAAAATCCAAACAAGTCCATAAGTAGAGTCATATGTAATGAAGTGGAATGACACAGGGAAAAAGTATTGAACACGCTAAGAAAAAGCACTAAGGCAAGGAAAGGGAAGCTGGAGCGCTGGAGGAAGCGGCCCCGGCTGATGTCGCGGAAGTGTCCACGGCTGGCAAGAAGTTCCTAACTCGACGATGTCGATGCTGCCGTCTTCCGAGGATGTCATCCCTAAAGAGCGCGAACTCTCTGAGGACCTCGGAACACGACCACAGCGGCCGGGTTTCCACCGCCAGCTACGGAAGAACTTTCAGAGCGTCAGCTGCCGGTCGAGAGTGTGATGGAGTCATAGCTGCTAGTTTGGGAGCTTGCGGTGCTGAAATATCCAATACCCAAAATATTATATACATCCTGTCAATGATGTCATGCATCCTGTAATTGATGTGTTGAAACGTGTCTGCTGTTACACCACACAGTACATGTGAATTAGTAGACCTGTTCCAAGACATCGAAGACACAACATACATGTCATATGTACATGTAAGTAATTAACTGGTACACTTAATAGGTTTATTCCACTGTATCAAAGAGTAACAAGGTTGTAACAGCACAGCTGTTACATGTACACTGAAGACAATGAGGCTTTGACTGGAGCTAAGAATGGTTTGTATATCAAATCTATCATGACCAGATTTACCCCATCCAGCAGGTGTCAGGTCAGCTCTTTGCCTCTGATGAAAATGTAGGCAAATTGACAATGTTTTGTAAAAGCATTCAGTATTACAATGTAACAACTATATGTAGGTACCCACAAATACATAATGCAAGTACAATGATAGTACCTGATAGTACATGTTGTTACATAGGTTGTACCACTGTACCTAATTAGGTACACTGTAACAGCAACACATTAAAATAAAGTGTTACCGTCAACTCAATAATACTGTATGCGGACTGAACTTAAAACTGTAAGTTATGGTCCTAACTACAGCAGTTAGCCTACTGTGTAAATGTGCCATGCATGAAGTCTAGTCCACTAAATTAAATAATTATCGATACATTATGGTCTTTAGCGTCCAGTAATAATATTTTACAGATTATCTAGATATAATAGCCTACCTGGAAAATAGATAAGTGTTGAAATGTTAGGGACGGTGTTGAATAGAGAATGTTGGTCTTGTTTTAAATAGCACTGCTAGTGTTGCCTGTTACTCATTGCTGTTGTTAAATCAGAGTGTTCAGGGTCCGTTTTCTCTTAAAAGTTATTCACAAAGACTTTCAGACTGATTGAAGTGTTCCCTTAATTTTTTTAGCAGTATATTTTTAAGTTAAAAGGACATATTTTTTTTTGCAGTGGGCTGGGGCTGAGCTCACCAACACAGAGAGATGGGCAGACGATTACTCTTATGCAAACGCAGGTGGCAGGCAAATTTGGCAGGTAATAAGCATATTTGCTTCCTCGTATTTGTGTATTGCACTGTACTCAGGCACACCAGGGAAACTACCTGAACCTATTACCTACCTGAGTCTATTGCCTGTGCTCTCAACCTTTTTATGAGGGATCGGGATTATAACCCCAACATTTTTTTTCCAATCTTTTTCTATCAATTTTATCAATATCAGTCAAATCCTTCTTGGCACACAGGATTAGCATTGGTGAAGAAATTGCGCGCCCTGATTCAAATAATATGCAAAGACAATGAGGACCTATTGAACAAGCATGGTTTAATCACGCACATCTCCACCTTTTCCATGTTTGTGTAATGGCTGTCCACTAGCCTACTGTATTACTGCTACACTGTTAACATGCTATATTAGCACATATGCATAACCCCTCCCTCCCACAGCCTGGATTGAGGCCTTACTTAATACTTCATACTTAATACTTGATCAATGGTTGTAACCCTATTACTTCAACCTATTCTTGCACTGATATTGTTTTTTATATCACTGTCTAAGTAATTTTTTTTATTGGTAAAGTGTCAAGCCCTTACGGCCCTTCCTCAGACTAATGAGGACCTATTACCTGCCTGAGTCTATTGCCTGTGGTGTCGACAGCTGGGAAGGATCAAACTATATCCTGTAACTGAATATCAAACCCTCAAGTCAATCAAGTCCTTCTTGGCACACAGAATTGGAGTTGGTAAAGGCATTGGGGGAATGCATAAACTGGAGCTCCAGGTGTGCTTGTAGTGTGAGAGCGCTGCTCCCTATAAGTCCCTATACAGTTGCCTTTTGTAGACTTACCCAAATGTGGAGGTGTTTCCGGACAAATCTCCAAGTTCTTCTCCGTTGACACGATGGCTCTGTGTATTACTGTTTCTGACGTCGTGCTGCTGTTTCCTGGCACTCTGGTGCTGTTTAAAAATGGCAGAATCGACCAGGTTTCCTCACAGTACAGGATGTAAAGCAGTTGGATAGCCCCGAGGACCATGATCAGGATGCAGACCTTTCCGAAGGTACTTGATGAAAGAGGCACGCCTGCCATACCGAGTTAAATCGTGGAATAAACAAATAAAATACATAAACATGAATGTGGCGCTCTTCTTTGGACTCAGCATGTCCCAGTCACTGTTGACTTTCTCGGCTTCTGCACTTGTAGGAAACAGGTCACATATCCATCGGGCTCTCTCTCTGTGTGTGTGTGTGTGTGTGTGTGTGAGAGAGACAGTGAGATAGATACTGTTTTCACCTAGGTGTCATCTATCTGTGTGACGTCCTCAAACCAGTTGGACAGGCCCTGAGATGGATAAAAGCGGGTGGGGCCTGAAAAAAGCATAAAAGCATGCCACGCACACATACACACATGTTTGGACACACACACACACACACACACTCTCATAGCTGACACCAATATCATCTGCATTCACAAAGCTTGTAAACTTCCTCCCTTCCTGTCTGTCCAGTAGAGTAGAAGGGCTGAGGAGACAGCCAATCAAACAGCAGCATACTGTATCTCTAAAAGGTGAATACATATCAACCCTTTTTTGATTCCAGGGTCCAAAGAGAGAGATAGAGAGAGTCAAAGGCATAACATGATAGAGCCTGAACAATTGGGTGTGGGACAATGTAAATTCCGTCCTAACCAACCTTAAGGGACCTGGTTTATCTTGATCTACAAGCCACTCTTGTAGATCAAGGCCTGTACAGCCACAAAGCTACAAGATCCAACTTGCTATCATACCATTTTATACTCCAGAGATATGTAGCCCCCCCCCGCAAGTGGTAGTGACACGCCCCTTTTTGGGCCTGTGGCTCATGTACTATTATGGAGATGCAGATTTCATTTTCCAACAGGACACAGTGCCAAAGCTACCAGTAGCTGGTTTAGGGACCATGGTGTCCCTGTTCTTAAAGGGGAACTTGGCAACTATTTCAACGTAATAAACCCGTTTAAAAATCATTCGGATGGTTAAATGACCTGTTCCGGTGAAAATGGTGACTTTCCCCGCTGCGCCTAGCGTCCCCAGGTGGAAAACCAACCTTGCAACATTGAGACTTACCGTCCCGGAAAGAGAAGTGAGAAACAAGAAACTTGTTTTAAATCGTGTTTCTTACCTTGTAACATCCACATAGTTCTGCCAAACTTATGCTAACCGTTCGCTAGCTTGTAAACAAATCCATGTGCTTTATCGTTACCTTTTCCCACAGTTTGAAATAGCATAATGCACAATGTCTCCAGCAGAGGGGGAAATCCTGCCAAGTTTCCCTTTAAGATAACATAAGATAAGATAAGACTTTATTGATCCCACAGCTGGGAAATTTACTTGTCACAACAGCCCAGTAGTATACAAATAAAAGAGTAAGAGAAAGTTGTATACAGTATGCCCAGCATACAAGCACACCTATGTTGGCAGAGTGAACCAATACATATGGTGGAGAAAAAGAAAGCTTCACTTCACATGTACAGTGGAAAATGCACATATTAACTAGATGTACCGCATAGCGCCGCTCAGTCCTGTACATCCATTCCGTGAAAATAAATCACATTAATCAATTTGTCTCCATCTTCTACTCCATCCCCCACTCTTGAAACTTTTGTGTATGCTTGTTTGGCATGTGTGTTTGCGGGCCGCACAGAAAGTAGCCTACTGGCGCTGCAAAGGTGAATAGATTTGTAACACTTGCCAAAAAAATTGTAGCATTGTTATAAAACCTTTAAAATATCTAAACAATCACAAGTAGGGCAGTACATTACAGTCCATCCATTGCAACTGGACTGATGAAAGGTACACCTGTAGGCTACGTTGCATTTGGGAAAAGCAGAAGGTAGCAACATAATGTATGTATGTATGTATGTATTTATTTATTTATTATTAAACAAAACAATCCCTGTCAGATCCATGCGGTTTTCAACAACTATCAAGAAGAGAGGTCATGTCATAGATTTTTGTGAATGTTTCTTCTTCTACATATGCAAGAGTTTAGTTATCTAGTTCATATGATATTCAACGTTATTGTCAATGCACAAATTAAATACCAGTAGTCTAAAACAAAATGCAGTTTTACCCAGTGGTGCAAATAACTGACATGTCCAAAAGGGCCTTCATGAAATGCGTCTCTAGACTGTTCATACACATTTTAACGTTGAAGAGCTGCTGTCCGTTATTGTTCGTGCAAATATAGGCTGATTCATGTTCCCTTGCATTTTGCAACTGTGAGGTCCATGGTTAGTCGCCAGACCAAGCTCAATCTTTTAAGAAATCGAAAAAGAAATCGCCAGCAGATCAGGCTGGGTTCACCCAGCCTAGTCCATGGTAGGCACCCGATAGAAATATTGTTTTATTTTTTTCCAATTGAGATATTGTCGTGGAAAAATTCACTAACTTTTAACTCTAACTTAGCACTCTGAACAAAAACCAGCGGAGAACGGTCTGAGATGAGAAGTGGCCACTTGTGGCCTTTTATTCACAAGTCCTGCTGGGTACAGCTCTGAAAAAAATGCACAGAGACTAAGTGTCGCCAGGCAGGAGTTGTGAATGATGGATGTCCTCTGCAGCGGAGACTCCATGACCCAGGCCTTGGGGAGAAGGTGCGCACGTTCTGAGGATTTTCCTCTTGGGGAAAGTTTTTGTATGTTATCAAAACACCTCCTTTTTTCGTATGGCCAACCCTGGCCGGGTGTCTGCCCCCTATGTAAATGGCAGACCCCCTTGTAGCCAATCAGTATACACTCAATAAATTATATTGGTGGATGAGCTCACCAAGCTGCCACAAAAATTATTAAATAATCCCCAGTAGGCCTGTGTCACGTTCGTGCACATGCATGACATCCTCCCCCAGCTTCCGCCTGGCCACCTGGCTGCACATGAACTCTTCATGAACTTTACTACATATATCTCTCGGCTGCTGCCTGGCAACACATGACATCTTCAAAAAAATCTGCCACATAATCCCCCCTTCGAGGCTTGCAAAAGTCTCGCTGAAGGGAATCACATTTTCAACACATAAAGTATAATAAGAACATAAGGATTGCATAAAAAATATAAGTCATTGCATATAGCCTAGTATACGTCATTAGGCAGTGTTTCCTAGCTTGCTGATTGCTAAGGCAAATGTGGAAATAAATGATGCTATAACTTGACATAAGTTGCATAAGGCACACAAGATAAACAACACAATTAAAATACATACTGGTGACACTAGTGTAGCAGCAATTGATAAATGATACCATTTACCAAAATATTTAAGACAAATGGCTGGGCTCCGAGTCGGTTCCCTAAAGTGGTGTTTAAAAATGTACCTCCACTCGCCCTACCGGAGGACTATCACTATTGACAGGTGAACTAAAATCTACATCTCCATGACATCTACAGGAGCCCATACCAGCCAATCATGACAGTCTTTGGTTGATTCACGACACTTACAATTTCATCTAATGCTACTAATCTTACTAAAATAGTTGTTCTCGTTTATCATAAGTAATTTTGTTTCCTTATGTGTAATGGTTATAGTCCTTAGTTTTACAGAGGACATACTAAAAATGATTAGATATGGTTAAATATGCCTTCCATGCTCTGCCTTCCTAGTCATTACTATCCAAAGTAAGACTATTTCAAATTTTAGTGCTGCGAGTGCAGCTTTGCATCCTCTGGTTCCCATTGTCATAATCATGTAGACCCACATGATACTGTTGTGGTATGTGAACAACACATAGACTCTGAGATCAGTACTCAGATAGGAAGAGGTTTCAGGCCGCTTTGAAACCAAACTTCCCTGGCTAGCAGCCATCCAGAACCTGTGGCGGCAACCCCCCTGCCTTAGGTCGTCCCAATGCAGGCCAAAAACAAGGATCTTACCCGTTATAGGGCCGAGTAGCCTTAATCAACACAGTGTCCTGTTCTGATGAGGAACACACGAGAGGTGCAGAATATCTTGGAATAGCAAATTTAGACTTGGGAAACAGAGCATGTGGTCAAAATGATACAGTATATAGCTACATTTTGCAAGCAAGTCTATCCAACAATTGTGGATGGTTGTGCCTGTGAGGGCTAGTCCTCCAAAAAACTAAGTTTCTACTATGACTATATGATTAAATGAAAAAACATGCATGTGATTACATGGTTAAAGGAATTATGTGTGTAATTATATATGATTAATATGAAAAACATACATGTAAGTATAACCTTCCACATCCCTACACATTTCTAGGCTTCTTGCAGAATTGTGTCGTCCATACTGCCTATAGCGTATCAATAATAGATCATTATTAATAATATGAATTAATATAGTTATCACATCATATCCTCATCAACGTGCTATGTGGGTCACACAGCTTCACATGTTGCCTTAACAATCATCATCATGTACACTAACAGCTACTAGTCACTTGAATTTGTTAGACCTTTCATATTGGTGGTGGTGGAAACTCATTGCACACATATTTTATGTCTTGTGTGAGGAAGTCCATTTGTTTTTTTTTTTGTTTTTTGTTTTTTGCAAAACCCTCCTGCATTTCCATATACTTACTTAGGTCAACCTTCCCTTCAACTAAATGAGTGTTTCCTTCTACTTCATTTAACACATTAAGTTGTTTAGAAACAGTGTCTGAGCAATACCGTCCCATACATGGCAATAAACAACAATCACACATTTCATATGGCTTATTCACTGTCATCGTTATCGGAGGTCCAGTATTGGACCATCTCCTCCAGCTCCTTCCAATCCAGTCCAGTATAGCTGTACCTGGCCAGGTCTCTTGGACTCTTGCTATGTGGGCTGCGGCTAGGCTGCCGCCGTGTGCTGGTCTGTTGAAACAATGTCAGGGAAAAAGGGGCTAAAGTTCTGGTTGCTGTCCTCCCCAAAGAATGTAGCTGAGGATGACAGGGCCGATGGTGGTGTACTGTTCCGGAGAGTGATGCCCCTCTGGCTCTGCGTGCTGTTCGTCGGGTAGGCAAAGGCTGTGCTTGATTCTGGTTCTGGCTCCGATTCCTGGGATTGGTGGGGCTGCTGTTCCTGCTGGCGTTGCTCGTTGATGTGTTGTTCTTCCCTTGGATGTTCTGCTGCCTCCTGGAACCCTGAGTCCTCCCACTAAACAGGAGTGGTGGTTGTGGGAGCTGGTGTGACTGCCATGGCTTCAAGCGGTTGGAGCTCCTTGCTGAGAAGACTGCAGTGATGTCTGAGTGACCAGCGGGCTCACCCCCAGTGTGAGCATCCTGGCTGAGGTTGTTGGTCGAGTGTGGTTTCCCCTCAGACCTCTGGTTCTTCTGCATCAGCACCGCTGTTGGGATGGCCTGGATCACCATGAATGGTCCGGTTGCCCTAGGGTCAAGGCATAACCTTTAAACATTCGCAGGTACACCAAATCTTCATGCTAAATTGGTCCGTCTGTGGTCATCCTGTCCAACCACTCTTCATTGTTTTTTCTTTTCACTAAAGAATTCTTGGTGAATATGATACAGTTGTTTAACATAATATCTGATTTCTTGTATTTTGCTGCTTTATCTTCCCCCCTTGCGCAATGATCAGATGATCATGCGCAACTTACAGCCCATGAGGAGGGTAAGCAATTACCGATCTGGGGCTATCGCGAGACCATTATGCTTTCTCTAGATCCCATCGGGTCCTTGTTTAGCACCTTCGTCATGCCATTTTTTTTTTTTTTTTTCCTTCCCACCTTTTCCCATTCAGTAGCGCGTTCCTGCATTATTTAAATCTTTGTCAGTAGTGAGACGGGGTTGCATTATGGTAACATTAACATTCCATCATCCAGGTGACCTACTGGTGCTTATATAGCTCCGGTGCCTGTGGGGTCATCTACTAATTGAAACAGTAAGTCTTATGGATAATGGGGTTCACAATGGAGTTTTCCGCATATGATACACTCCCCCCTTTGACACATGGCACCACACAGAGGGTCATTATGATGCATGTGATTCTCATCAATCCACTAGGAACACCATTTGCACCCCCCAGATGAGAAGAAAGGCATGGCGTGGGGCACTGAGTGGATCCACCCAGTAATATGACATGTTGCCCGCCTTCACGAGGGGCTGTATTCATCTCTCTTGCCTTGGGAATGGCCTCTATGTCGTCTACTGTCCATGTGAGTGGGTTTCTCAAATTGTCAGATCCGGTCTTGAAATCATAGCATGCAGGGGAGCAATTATTTGCTTGTATCACTCCACTCAGTCACTCCTGTATCCAATTAATCCCAAAAAAATTACATCATTAGTTTTAGTAGCAGGTTGTGGAACTCTGGGAATAGACTCTGTATGTTCTGGTGCTATGCCCTTCTTCCCTTGCTATAGAAGTCTTTGTCTGCTAAAAGTTTTAGTATCTTGTTGCCTCCTGTATTTGAACATCTACGAGCTTTCGCTGAGCATACTGATCTTGTTGATTTTTTCTTCTCTTCTGATTGTCTATACTGATTCACAAAGTGGGCCACTGCTTGTCTAAACTCGTCCTTGGTTATCATTGCAAGCCGTCAGTCATTCTCCAATTGTAGTTTTACAGGTCGAGGTAGCGCATCAAGGATTGCTCGTCTGAATTGTGATCGGCCGGCATGGGACACTTCAGGGTCTTGCTCCATTTTACATCGCCATTTCTGTGCTGCTTTTTCCACAAAGGCAGCTGGGTTCTCACTTCTCTTGTAAATTGTCAATCCATACTGCTGTGGGGCTGCACTGATTAGGATAAGCAGCTCTCAAGGTGCTCCCTTTCTAGCACAGTTGTGGTTTCGTGTTTTCCCAAGGACATGCTCAAAATGTATTTGATGTCTCCTAAGGCTAGAGTTTTTCCGGTCATTTCTCTTTCGAGCTCACCTATATACAGGCCTGCGCCATCATGAAGCACAGGTAATCTTGCCATTAATCCACTGACATCTGAGTGAGACCATGGTTGGTAGTGGGCCTGCTCTGTTCTTCTGTGTCTGAATGATCTTCTTCGTCCTTCTTCTGTGCCTTAATCTTTTGTCGTTCTTTTTCTGCCTTTTCCACCCTCTTTAATTCTTTTTTTTGTTTCATCCAGGCTCTTTCTTACTCCCCCTTCTATTTCACTTAATCCCCTTCGTACTCCTCTTTGGATTTCGCTGAGTCCTTTTTCTACTCCTCTCTTTACTCGATGAATTCCCCATAGGCCTGCTTTCACCATGCCGGGTGGGACTATAAGTGGGCATTCCAGTGTGGCACCTGCCAGTAGTCGTCCTTTACATGTCCTTTGGTGAACTCGCAGTTCGGTTTCGCCCTTGAACCATCCTTCACAGTCAGGACACTTGATTTTAATGGGTTGTCTGAGTATGGACTTCAGTGGCTCGTTGGCAGTAAGTCCTTGTTGATCCATGTGGTTTTCTTCCAGTTCCTCATCTTCTTCAGCCTCAATTTCATATTCTTCCTCTGCCTTGAATTCATGTTCATGTACTCTGCTCTAGTCAGCTTGAAATGCTGGTTCTCCCTCTATTTTCAGACAGACTTCTCCAAGTTCATCCACTCCTGTCAGTGTGCCCTCCACAATTCTCACTGTGCGCTGTGGGCGGCTGTCGTTTTCTTCCATCAGTTCCAGTATGTAATTCCGATAATTCATTAGGATGGGGCTGTATGCTGCTCTGCGGGCAATAAACTCTTCAGATATGTGTTCACCCACCTCCTGCCAGGTGAGTGCTAATTCGGTGTTTATCCAGTTCAGCAGCAGTTCCGCCAAAGCCTTCCGGTCAGTTGTTTCCTTTGTTTCTCTTAGTGTGTGTATTCTCTTTATAATTCTATATTCTTCTTCTCGTCTTTCTCTCCAGAATTCTTGTTCATCCAATTCAGTGGGAGTTCTACGGACTTTGGTGGATAAAGAGGCTCCCTTCCTGGATGCGACAGGGCCTTGGGTGTCATCCGCATATCTCCCTGTTCCCTGCAGGGTGAGAGAACTTCTCCTTGAAACTGGTTGGTGTGCAGCGTGCAACAGGTGCTTCTCTAGAGATGCCTGTGAGTTGGACCGTGGACAGGTGGTGGTTGCCCAGCTGAAAGCACTCCTTGTATGTCCATGGTCAGACTGTTCACATAGCTGCTGTGTTTTAGGCCTGGCTCCCCCCTTTGTCTTCTGAGGTGTTGGTGGTGGGGGCATTGGTGGAAAGAGTGTTGGCTCAGAGTGAGACCTGGCTACTGTTGGCTGTTAGTTTTCAGTTGTGTCTTGAAACTCTTTTGTGTCGGAGGCCCCCTTCATTTCGATATGTGCTGCAGCGTTAGTCTCAGCTCCTCTCATGGCTTTCTTGAAGTTTTCCATGTATCTTATCTTAAATCTTATCTCTTTCCACTTCATCCATGTCAGATACTCTTCTTGTTTGTGGTTCGGAGGCCCCTTTTATTGCAATGTGTTCTGCGGCATTAGCTTCTGCTGTTCTCATGGCTTTCCTGAAATTTTCCATGCATCTTATGCGGTCTCTTTCCACTCCATCCATGTCAGATGCTCTTCTTGTTTGTCGTGTTCTGGTGCGGGAAACATTACGGGGCGGTGAAGTTGATGATGAAGATGATAGTGGGGGTGAGAACGCACGGCGCCGGGGTGGCCGTCGGTGAGTCACTCGGGCTTCTTCCCGTCCTCTTCTCCTAATTCTGCCTATTTCCTCTGCCTCTGTTCCATCTAGAATGATTCCTGCAAGACTAAGAAATTGTCCATCTGTTTGTTCATTGTGTTCAGAAGTGTGTGCTGCCTCAGGGAGACTGGGATACAAATTCTTAACTTCCGCGTACGGAGGGGGTCTCATCTCCTCCACTCTGGGGGCTCTGGGTGTTTTTTCCTTTGTCAGATGTTGGCATTGGTTGTTGCAGCGAATAGCCTTAGTGTATCCAGCTCAAGCCTCCTTTTCCGTTGTCTATTCATTCCTCGCTCATTTTTTTTGTAATTCTTGTTTTTCTCTTCCATTTGAACCAGCATAAGACTATCAAAAGTTCCTTCCTTGGACCATGGTGTAGCATTCTTTTGAGTCCGAAGAACCCATTTATGATTTATGTTTTCGATTATTGCTTGACGTTCAGGATACATTTTTATGACCCTTCCCACTGGACAGCATTGTTCTGATATAATTTTTGGTAGCTTCTGTGTGTGCTCACTTCCAAGCATACAGTATACTACTGGCGATGCACTCTTGCTGTTGTACAACAATTAGTCTTTAAATCCTAAACTCCAGTTTTGAGATGTTGTGTGGTCATATGGTCCCGTGATGTTTCCATCAATAAGGTTTTCTTGTGTTTGCTGGCTCCTAGTAGCTCATTGATTAATGCTTGTTGTCTGGCCCCCTCCTGCTGCTGTCTTGGCGCCTTTAGCTGTGGCGACTGGCTCCCGTGGATCATCATTGAGAGTTCTGCATAGAAACTTGAAATGTGTTAGTTGTGCATACAGTGTGTTCATTCAAGTTCAATAAGCTATGAAAATTCATTAGCGAGCTGGAACTGGTTCCCGTCTCTAAATCTTCCATTATTAATTGATACATTCCGTTAGGTAGTTTTATGATTATTAGGATTTTACCTGTCATCATTATTTTCATCATCATTTTTTTTTTTTTACTGTTATTCAATAACCTGACTCAATTCATCTTTGCCTGCACTCTAAAATGATTCATGAGGTTAGTAGATAAAACTTAAAATGAAGAACATTTTCGACATAAAAAAAAATTAAGTTTGCTACTTGTACATGTATAGGTGAGTTGACAACTTATTTTAAGGAGTTTGTAATACTGAAAAAAGAAAGAAAGCTGTCTCAACTTATTAATATATGGATTTTCAACACACAGTCTTGCTTTCACCTAACAACAGATAAGTATTAAGTTACTGAAACTTCTCGTGGCCAAACTTATAAAGCACAACTGAATGTTCAGAACCTTCCAGACCACGCCTGAGAAGTAACAGAAATTATGGCACAGGATCCTGTAGCCTGCATCGAACATCAAAGGTACGTGCAAAGTAGTCTAGCCTACTATTTTTGTTTTTTTTAAAAGCAACAGCTATCAAACAACGGCACACAGTGCATCAAAATCTTTGTCACGTGACACTACAAATGAAATTAACGGTACAGCTTGCCCTTTTGCTAATTTGAATATTTGAAAAGATGGATTTTACCTAGCTATCTACAGACAGTAGCTATCGTGTCTTCCAAGCTAGCTGCTGCTTGCACGGTAATTAAACCATTTGAAAAGATTACTTTGGTAGCTGGCGTCTTCAAAGTTACCTGCAGCCTGCCCTTTGATCATTTGGAGTTAGTAAAGGTAAATTTAGCTGTCTGGTGTCTTCAAACTTCACCGTGGCAGCTGTATTCAGCACTTAACATTTTAGCATTGCTAGTTCTAACACTGCACGTGTTTGAGAATCATATTTGGTCGTCCTAGTTAAGCCTAACATTGTCACTATTTATGAAGGTTTGTGGGCCATTTGACATTCTTAGCTTAACCTGAACACAGGCCTAATAGGTAGGCCAACATTTATTTATTTTTGAAGTTTGAGAAATATTCTGTGTCAATCCCTGCAAACCACGTAGATTTTGTTCATTTTGTTGTTTGTCTTGAGGTAAATTTTCTAACATTGTGCCTTTCTTTTATACAGATAAATGACAAATTCAGACGGATCTCTACATTCATTCATTGCACAACTGGACCAGTTGCCATTGCCTTAAAAATACACAATGCTTTCAGAAAATTTAAATTGCTGTGTGCTTTATTCAGACAGAAGTGAAGTAAGTTACTATAACTTAAAAAGATCCATGCAAATTGTTACCTTAATTTTTTTCAACCTAAGCCGCTCTCCGAGCAAACACTGCGAGACCTGATTTGTCCTCTAAAATCTTAATTAAGTTGAACCAACTCAACCATACCAATTTGATCATGCAATATAATTCAGTTGTTCCAACTATATAAGTCTCACAATATTTACCCAAAAACGGCCCGAGCCGAAACCACCCAAAAAGATCCATGCAAATTGTTACCTCAATTTTTAAGTTGAGCCAGTGTATTATTTTTTAGAGTGTGTTCTTCGAGGACTAAAAATCTACAAACTCACGTGTTTTTAACTTTGTTTTTTGAATATTTCCTACCTGTCAGGTGGCTTGTGAATTATAAGTCTGTTCAGAGGGGTTTCTATCTGTCCGAATGTCACTGACTAATTTTGTTCTGTTCTGAGTTTTCTGTCTGTCCAGTGGCATTCGGCTCATAATTTCTGTTCTGTGGGGTTTCTATCTGTCCGAATGTCACTGACTCATTTTGTTCTGTTCTGAGGGTTTCTGTCTGTCCAGTGGCATTCGGCTCATGAATTCTGTTCTGTGGGGTTTCTATCTGTCCGAATGTCACTGACTCATTTTGTTCTGTTCTGAGGGTTTCTGTCTGTCCAGTGGCATTCGGCTCATGAATTCTGTTCTGTGGGGTTTCTATCTGTCCGAATGTCACTGACTCATTTTGTTCTATTCTGAGGGTTTCTGTCTGTCCAGTGGCATTCGGCTCATGAATTCTGTTCTGTGGGGTTTTCCGCCTAAGATATCTTTCTGCTGTGTTTTACTAAACATGTGATTGAGGTGTCTGTGATTCCTTCAAAACATGGCCCTGCACCCAGTGATTAATGTGTCTGAGAGCCTCCAAATGACCCGCACCATTCAGCCCTAAATTATACTGACCGTTGCATGCGTTCCCAAGGAAAAACAATCCTTATTCTCACAAAATTGCATCTCCTTGTTCTTCTATATTCTTTTTGTTCTTCATTTATCTGTCATCAGAACAGGTAAAAATGCTTAAAATGCAACATTTTTTGTAACCCTGTGTGGGAATAGTAGGTACAGAAAGACAACATTTCCACACCCAGACACCCACACTCAAGCACACACACTGACACAGACACCCACCTACACTTGGGTCCAATGCCAGTATTCATGTGTTATCAATGTACAAAATGTAAGACCAGAATATAATTACACACTACACAGTGGTCTGTGGCAATAGCAAAACAGATCGAATCGGCACAATACACAACTACACTTTCCCCAATCACCCAAATCAGAATACATTGGCTACATCTTGATCCATTTTCCCCAGATCCCTGGCCCCTGTGGCAAGATCGGGCCGCGGCAACTCCTCATGCATGGAGCAAACGCATCAAAACACTCAATCTGAGCCGCCACTGCAATCTGCACTTCTTGCTCTTGTGCCTGCTCCCGCTCTGCTCCCTTCAGGAAGGTCATAAATCAAGTCAAAGTCAAGCCCTTCCTCCACTGCTTCTACAGTATGTGCTCTAAGTTTGAATCAAGGCCATTGCTAGAAGCAACAGGGTCAGCGCTAATGTGTCTCAGTCATCCGTCGTTGAGTCAAAGTTCCTTTTTTTTTTTTTTTTTTTTTCACACATTCATAATTCCATTCACGCGGCTACCCTCACACATTCATTCATCTCAACATTCCATCCTTTTCATCAGTTCTCACTACTTATTTGCTAAATCATACAAATAATGGACGGGTGTCTCATTCATCCTCCTATTATTACAAAATGTAAGATCCGTAATCTACTAGTCTTTCACACAGGAATTATTTAGGGTTGCACTCTATTCATCAATTTGATAAATCCATTCTACTCCTGAAAATCGCATCAATCCGGTAAAAATATAAATCTATAAAAATGAAAAAAAAATATATATATTTTATCGAAGAGCGCATCAATTCGATAATCTATTCTACTCTCGGAGATCGCATCAATCCGGTAAAAATACAAATATATATAAATGAAAATATATTTTATCGAAGATCGCATCAATTCGATAATCTATTCTACTCCCGGAGATCGCATCAATCCGGTAAAATTATAATTATATAAAAATGAAAATATATTTTATCGAAGATCGCATCAATTCGATAATCTATTCTACTCCCGGAGATCGCATCAATCCTGTAAAAATATAATTATATAAAAATGAAAATATATTTTATCGAAGATCGCATCAATTCGATAATCTATTCTACTCCCGGAGATCGCATCAATCCTGTAAAATATAATTATATAAAAATGAAAATATATTTTATCGAAGATCGCATCAATTCGATAATCTATTCTACTCCCGGAGATCGCATCAATCCTGTAAAAATATAATTATATAAAAATGAAAATATATTTTATCGAAGATCGCATCAATTCGATAATCTATTCTACTCCCGGAGATCGCATCAATCCTGTAAAATATAATTATATAAAAATGAAAATATATTTTATCGAAGATCGCATCAATTCGATAATCTATTCTACTCCCGGAGATCGCATCAATCCTGTAAAAATATAATTATATAAAAATAAAAAATATATTTTATCGAAGATCGCATCAATTCGATAATCTATTCTACTCCCGGAGATCGCATCAATCCGGTAAAAATATAAAAAATAAAAAAATATATATATATATTTGTCAGCAACTTCTTACCCCAGAGTTCTCTTTTTTTATTATTATTATTTTATGAGGATCAGGTGAATATGCCTGTCCCAAGATTCGGCCAACCCCAAATGACAAATGGTATTTTAAACTAAAGCAAATATGCTCACCTTGGCGCGCCTTTGTCATTAGGAAGGCCTCCTCCGGGGCAAACCGCTTCCCCGTCCTTCACAAAATCTCGGTAGGACCCTCCAAATATGTCGTGGAAAAATTCACTAACTTTTAACTCTAACTTAGCACTCTGAACAAAAACCAGCGGAGAACGGTCTGAGATGAGAAGTGGCCACTTGTGGCCTTTTATTCACAAGTCCTGCTGGGTACAGCTCTGAAAAAAATGCACAGAGACTAAGTGTCGCCAGGCAGGAGTTGTGAATGATGGATGTCCTCTGCAGCGGAGACTCCATGACCCAGGCCTTGGGGAGAAGGTGCGCACGTTCTGAGGATTTTCCTCTTGGGGAAAGTTTTTGTATGTTATCAAAACACCTCCTTTTTTCGTATGGCCAACCCTGGCCGGGTGTCTGCCCCCTATGTAAATGGCAGACCCCCTTGTAGCCAATCAGTATACACTCAATAAATTATATTGGTGGATGAGCTCACCAAGCTGCCACAAAAATTATTAAATAATCCCCAGTAGGCCTGTGTCACGTTCGTGCACATGCATGACATCCTCCCCCAGCTTCCGCCTGGCCACCTGGCTGCACATGAACTCTTCATGAACTTTACTACATATATCTCTCGGCTGCTGCCTGGCAACACATGACATCTTCAAAAAAATCTGCCACAATATCCACGCACTGGCACCCCCTCTGCGACATCCCCCCCCGGTTTCAGAGCTATTCTAAATGCAAAAATGCATAGTTATGACAAAACCGTATGGGGTAAGGATTGTCTCAAAATGATTTAAATATATATAAAAGGATATATATACATATACATACATTTATTAATATCCAAATACAAAATACAAATATAAAAATGTGACATATAAACAATTAAACAAATTTATATAAATAAACGTGTCTTTGTAAATATATTTTCGAGATTTGAAAATAAATATGCTTGACTTTGTATGTGGAATCTGCATTTGTGAATCTCCTTTTTGCTTTCATGTCGATGACGTAATTTTGAGACATTCCTACTGCAAAAGTGCCTGTGTGTGTGTGTGCGTGTGTATATGTGTGCACCACCATCTACAGGCCAATGAGTGTACAGTCACTAATGTACACATAACTTATTTTTTTAGACCTGCATTTCCAGTATTGGCGTTACGTAGTAGTTTGTCCACCAGATGGCGCATCGTTGCAATGAGACGTAATTTTGTTGGAAGTTAATCTAAAGTGGGTTGGAAAGACAATAGACACTTCCTACAAGGACAACACAGAGTTTACCGCAGAGAACATCTAATAATGATATGGATGATTAAGGATGATTTTCACATGAAATGTAAATCTCATTTCTTCTTGAAGCCGAAATAAATCTAAGAATGTTTATCGGACATGCTTGATTTTTACTGCAGGTACGTTAATCTTATACAAGCCTAGGACCGATAGCATTGGTTGAGTGATGGAGGCCAATTTGATTATTGGTGTATTTGTAGAAAACCATAAATGCGGTAACCAAGCAAATTGATATCAGCGCTGTAATTGTATCTTTCGACTGTCATCTCATTCTTTTCTGACCAGCCTACTAAGAGGTGCTAAGTGAGTTAGCCACAACGCGTTCGCTAACACGATGGTTTTCTAATGGAAAATATACCTGAAAGATAACCTGTCTATGAAGCATCCTAAACAGGCTGGGACATTTCTGCTTGCTAAATAGGTTTTTCTGCTGTCGATTCGGTCAAAGTCCTTGGTGGCCCTGTCAGTGCTTTGTAAAATGTTGCATTAAGACCACAAAAAGTCTCAAAAAGCATCTGAGCTAACGTTCATTTCCAAACACCGCTTCAATCCTCTATTTTCAAAGGTGTTTCAAGTAAGGAAGAGCATGGCTCAACGTAAAGTAACTAGGGCTGAGACGACGCAGGCTCATTGACTAGACTAGGCCCTACATAAATTTGTCAAAGTGAATCATTTGTGTCAACTCGTCACAATGCAGATTTCTTACCACACCAGTGATGATCTACATCTCCATTAAAACCAAATGTTTTAGAGTGCACTTTGAGAGATGTATCCAGGGCAGGGCTGTACCTGTTGCACGTGCTACAAAAATCATTCTGTGTGATGGATGATTTACCAATGTTACGTCTGATACAGTTTTTCCTATGGCTATACACATGCGTGAGACTGAGATGCTTGTTTATTTGTTTGAAGTGCGTGTTGCGAGAGGGTGTGAGAGGGGAATCGATGTGCTTTGATTCCAGCTTGGTAGTTGTAGTCTATGCGATTAAAAAGCATGTGTGTGTGTGAAGTATCCAAACAATGATAACACTTTCATTATGGCTGCTTTAGCCACAGACCTTCAGCTACTGTATAGTGGGTCCCATTTAGAAGTGTCCACTTCATTCTCGCTTTTTGTGATTCACGCAGCTGCATGAAATGTAGGCTATTACAACTTTTCGCCAAGAGGTGGCAGCTTAAGTCCGCTTGATACTGTAAGCCAGGGGTTTTCAACCAGTGGTCCGCGGTCCTCTTGTTGACCGTGAGGACATTGCTGGTGGTCCCTGACCATGGATTCAGTAGTTGCAATGTGGGAATCAGTATTTTTCCCACGAACAATAACGGACACAGCTCCTAACTTGGCCCGTTAAAATGTGAACAGTCTAGCGACGCATTTCATGAAGGCCCTTTTGGACATGTCAGTTATTTGTACCACTGGTTGTAAAAGATGTAAAACTGCATTTCGTTTTAGACTATTGGTATTTAATTTGTGCACTGACAATAAAGTTGAATATCATGTGAACTAAAGATGACTAAAATTATGTAGAAGAAGAAACACAAAATCCATGACGTGACCTCTCTTCTTGATAGCTGTTGAAAACTGCATGAAAATGACAGGGATTGTTTTGTTTGTAAATAAATAAATAAAAGTAAAACTGATACCTTCTGCTTTCCCCAAATACAATGTAGCCTACAGGTGTACATGACCTTTCATCAGTCCAGTTGCTATGGATGAACTGTGATGAACTGTGATGAACTGCACTACTTGTGATTGTTTAGAGATTTTAAAGGTTTTATAACAATGCTACACATTTTTTGGCTAGTGCTACAAATCTATTCACCTTTGCAGCACCAGTAGGCTACTTGCTGTGAGGCCCGCACACACACAGGCATGCCAAACAAGCATACACAAAAGTTTCAAGAGTGGGGGATGGAGTAGAAGATTGATACAAATTGATTAGTGAGATTTATGTTTGCGGAAGGTATGTACAGTACTGAGCGGCGGTCATATTTTGTACCACTATGCGGTACATCTAGTTCTCTTTCTGTCCCTCTCAGAAAACACACTACCCCAACAGACTACACCATAAAAAATAGCTGACGCCACGACTGTGTCATAAAAGGTCCTTAATAATGACCTGCACACACCAAAAGACCTCAGTCTTCTCAGCAAGTGGAGACGACTTTGTCCCTTTTTGTACAGGGCATCTGTGTTTTGTGACCGGTCCAGTTTATTGTTAAGGTGAACACCCAGGTATTTGTAGAATGATACCACCTCAATGTCTACTCCCTGGATGCTCACTGGTGCAACTGATGGTGCCTTACGGCTGAAGTCAATCATTTCCTTTGTCTTACTGGTGTTTATCTGCAGATGGTTCTTTCCACACCATTCAACAAAACTGGTGATGACCCCCTTATACTCCAGATCATTCCCCTTCTTAACACAGCCAACAATAGCTGTGTCATCAAAAAAATTCTGGAGATGGCAGCTATCTGTGTCGTGTTGAAAGTCTGAGGTATACAGGGAAAAGAGAAAGGGGGAGAGCACTGTGCCTTGTGGGGCCCCCGTGCTACAGACCACCACATCGGACTCACAGCCACGTAGCCTCACATACTGTGGTCTGTTGGTGAGGTAGTTGATGATCCAAGCAACAAGATGACAGTCGACTCCAGCTCCTTCTAGCCTCCCCCTCTAGCCTGGCTAGCGCCACCACTTCTCAATGAGACGTGGTCTGGGAACCAAACGTTCATTTTCTCGTATTTGAAAAAAAATGCCCAGATCCGTTTATTGGGTGCCACGGATGTCTATCAAATGCGTCTGTGCATAGCTCATCATCATCTTGCTTTCCCCCCTGTTCTGTGATTGGTTCCCTATCTCAGGCGAAAATTTGCTCCATGGTCTCCAGGCTGCCTTAGCAGCGTGAATCAAATCGCGCGGAAGGCAGCATGGTAACACCCAGGCTACTCCCCCTCAATAGTGCCGGTTGTATTGTATTGAATGCACTGGAAAAGTCAAAGAACATGACTCTAACAGAGCCCCCAGTACCTTCCAGGTGAGAGAGAGAACGGTGGAGGAAAACTATTGCATCCTCCACACCGGCCCCTGGTCGATATGCGAACTGGAGGGGGTCCAGCTCACTGCCCACTAGGCAACGGAGGTAATTCAGGACAATCCTCTCCATGCTCTTCATCAGGTGTGATGTCAGAGCCACTGGCCTGAAGTGATTGGTATCACGCGACTTTAATTTGTATTTTTCCAGTGAGACGCTGCAACAACCCAAACAACCGGTAGATGGCTCAAGTGAGCAGGGTGTCTCGTAAAAAGAAATGGAGCCTGGAAAACCCTACACAGACTTCACTACAGACTTTAGCAGACTGGTTTAGAAATAATTTAATAGCCAGAAATATGCCTGCCCTGCCCTAATAAAGAAATATTTGGTTAACTGCGAGTGAATCCCGTTTGCAGCCGTAGCAAAAACGCAGTACAAATTAAACATTCTGGTTTTCTCCGAGTGCAACGATGATTGACAGACATCATTTGGACAAAATATAGAGCATATTAACCTCCGTTGCTCAGCCAAATGCCTTCATGTTACATCCTGTTATCACGGAGTTACAAGCGATAAACGATTTTTGATGGTCACAAGTTTACTTCATTAGCGGTTTATTTTTTTTATTATTAAAGAGTATTTTTCATTTAAAGGTTTGACTTCGTGCTTATTCAGTAGAGCATTTAGTGCTCTCCCCAATCCCAGACGTTCACATTGCATGTTTGTTTGTAATGAATGCAACCGCGAGATAGGCTATGCGTTTGACGGCAATGACAGACATGAACCAAGACATATAGCCCAGCAGCAATCTAGGGACTGCTCGTTATTTATTGAAGGGGCCACCGGAGGAATTTTGAGTGCTTCAGTTGCAAGTTGCATGACCCTCTCTTGCCTGCTAGAAATTGTTCAATGACCCTCTGACAGAATTGTTAAAAAAGACATGACCCTCCCCTTCCAATTGTCGCTGTCTTCCGCCCGCGCCACAGCCACACACTGTGATAACGTTCTTAAATCAATCTTTCCCGTGAGCTTGCATGCTACCAGTCCTTCCTTTTCAAATGTGTTGCGCCTGTTTGCACAATTTCACAAATAATCATATGTGATTAATAGTATGACAAATAATCCGTGTGCACGGGGACCGAAACAATGCATGCCAACCTTTTCCGTGTTTATCACGTATTTTAACTTTCCCCCGCTGTCTTGCCATTTTAATGTTTTCCCGTAGAATATCCCATATTTTAATACTCTCATAACAGCCCTGCCATCGGGCCTGTCTCTGTGTTGCCCTGTTGCTACCCCTTGCCCTTCCAACGAAACAGATGTCTTCAAATCATCGTTTTCCTTGCTTGAAGGCGAACTTAGAGTGATGTTAACCTATTTAAGTTTAACGGCGTGATTGTCGTGAGAGCACGATTCATTGGCGCTTGCATGTTCGGCCTTATGTCTACGTGCGCACCTGAGGCTACTCAGCTACAAGAGAAAGAATTTCCCCTGTTTGTATGTTCACTGCAAGTTGGCCTACCATAACTTACCAACTCTGCACTGTAGACCCTAACTGGCTATTTATATTTTTCTGTGAAATAAGCAAATGTATTTGTTCAACTTTATGAAGCAGAATTACGCATAGGCTACTTGGAACATAATACATTTAACAAAGGACAGATGTATGTTGCTAGTGACAAAATATTAACTTTCAGTGTTTTACGATGTTGTCATGGGGAAGTGTTTTTCCCCATGCATTTATTCTAGGTTACTGTCAGTGATTGACGCGAGAGAAGCGGGGTCTGTGTTGTGTTGCGTTGCGTTAATTTATTTTCATTGGGCATACCGTGCTGTGCCGTCCACAGCTCTTCAGTTCTGACAAAGCCAAAATTACTCCTTTTGAAACAATGAGTGCAGGAAGCGCGTTTGTATGGTTATATTGCTTGACGGGGGGGATCACAAGCAGCTTTCAGCCATAAGGCTACTTTGAGAACATTTCAATTCACCCGACACTAATATTCAAAATGTTGAAAAGTATTTCGGCATAGCCTATAAAGCAGTTTAATTAAAGGTCACATTCACTGAGAAACCGTTTAATACTTGTTACTTTCTAAATACTATAGCTCACTCCAAGTTGCATATGCATGCTGCACGTGAAAATGATCTTCTACCCCCATTGCCCGCATTAGCCAATGAAAGAAAATACACGGAAAAACAAGTGAATCAGAAAGAGCCCTTCCCAATGACGCCGAAGGGAAACTGATTATTCATGGCCTCGCCCACCTTGGCTTGTGACCACCTACAGGAAGACTGGAAGATTTTGCGGCTAGGCGATTGTCTCTCTGCAGCTAGTAGGAGCTAACAGCAAGTTGCCAACATGGCGGAAAAAAAATCGTGCCTGTTTTATTTTTTTGGCAATAACACATCAATGTTGCATGTCTTGCCTTAGAAACAACTTGCCTTAGAGTTGAGGAAGAAATGGTTCGGATTTATCGTTGGAACACCACCACCGAAGTAGTGCAACATTAGTTCTGTGTTCCAATCATTTCGACCACACTCACTGCCTTAGAAAGTGGTTTTGCATCGATGTTCTGAAAACCTGGTTCTGTACCGTCATGACGATCGACCACCAGCTCACAGGCTGTAAGTACAAACAAACTTTTCCACCTAACGTCTGTTACAAAATAGCATGTTCATATTCTTCACGTTAGCATGCATGAAAAGGGTACAAGCTAGGCTTAGGCTAGCCTATATTACAGGAAGCTACACCAGGCACGTAACTGAAGTGTTCTGTTCGCGACGTGTAAAATCAGAGAATGTCTAATAGGAAGGGCTCTGGTAAAATCCATTAGAGGAATAGTCTATTTTCCCGAACGTAGCCTACAGGCCACTAACACGCCAGGTGTAGCTACTTCCATTGATTAGGCCTATTGGAAGCTAATTGTTGCAGTACATAACGCGAACGGAACGCTTCAGTTACGTGCCTGGTGTAACTACACTCATAAGAAACTGACCACACCACCCAGAGATTTAGCTTGTTGAACCTATAATCTTCTAACCTAAGCGTTAAACCACAAATAATAATATTAGCAACAATATTTTATGCTCAACTAAGTATGGGTATTGTTCTAGTCTAAACAGGGAAAATCAAAAACACAATACCCCTGCACTATTAGGCTAAGTTGCTATCACTAGAGCTCAGGTATTTACACTTCAGTCTAATTTATGTCTTCTTGCCATTATTACATTGACATACAATGATGTTTTGTTTGATTACTTGCTGTTTACTTAGTGTTTTGTATGTCTTCCAGAGCACATCCTCATGTCAGGCTACACAGCTTTCTAGCCTACATTAGGTCATCACGTTAGAAGCAAAGGTTTGTGATCTAACTTTTATTGTTGTGCTAGTTAGTTTCTTGAAGTCTTTTTCTAGTAGGCTAATACAGGTTCTTGTGTGCTCGTCAATGTTTTGGAAAGTCAATTCATGGGTTTCTTCAGGTCACTTTCCACAGGTGTATAAAATCAAGCACCTCGATTATGAATGCAGACTACATGGTGCTTGATTAATACACCTGTGTAAATGGACCTGATGAAACCCATGAATTGCATAACAGATAGAATTGATATTGTGGGTGTGCTACTTAGTACATCATACACCTTACCACAGTCACTAAAATATTTTTGTTTCCATTGTGCCAGTACAGTTTTGTGAGATAGTGAATGTCCTGTGTACTATTAGTATCTTGTAACTTGACAGTAATACACATTTATTTACTTTACTTTATTTACTACCCAAACAGAATACTTCATGAAAAGTATGAGTATTGATACAAGCACTTCGGATACACCATGGGCATGGGGGCCTGCTACCTCTACTGCCATCAAGCCTGTTCATCCAAGGCCAGCTAGAAGACCTCGGGTTGATCAAGAGGAGGAGGATGATGAAAGCGACATCTCCACAATAACACCTGATGGCTCCACCTATGGCCCAGCGCAATCAAAGAGCAATGTAATAAAATCATCACAGCCAACGAATGTGTTTTGTGTGTTGTCCCTTCGGATCCCCAGGACAATACAAGCCGAAACAACAACTCAGACCTTTTTCCCTAAATAATCCCAGCACTATCTTACAAAGGATCTGTAGGCTAGATGTCTGCATCGTCTGGCAAAAAGAGGACATTGTTAATTCTGTGCATAGTTTGGATGTTCTTGTTTTGTGTTTGCATTATTTTAATAGACTGCAATATTACTATTTGTCAGTGTTTCACGGACCACCTAGCATGCTGCATGTAACCCACACTCACACACACACACAATGTACATTGTGTAAGAGACATTGTATATTATTATACGAGTCATATGTTATTATAAATGTTGCCTGTTTTAACTTATTTTTTTACACTGCTATGTTGTACTTACATCAGAAACCATAAACAACATTTATATTAAGTATAAACCCATATGAGTTTGCTGATGTGTAATGTGAGCTACAGTACACTGTGTTTCTGTTGTTCTATAATAATAATAATAATACATTTTATTTAAAGCGCCTTTCAAGTCACCCAAGGACACTGTACAATAAGAGAAAAGGATATAGACATAAGAGTAGCATAAAAACATCAAACAGAGACAGTATACAAGAGAACATAGACATAAAAGCAACATATACAGGGACAGTACAAATAGACTAGCCTAGAAATCTAGACACGCCCCTAGCGGCAGCAGGGCTAGTCTAGCAACTCTCCGTTGGCTTGTGAGCTCCAGAAATCGAAACTTAATCAGGTCATTGAAATCGTGTATAGAGTCGTTTGGTGGGCTTAACATAATGATTGATGGCAGAGTTGCAACGATTTGGCTTGAATTCCCTGCTACTTGAAAACAAATATCCTATTGCGTGCAGAGGGAATTTGAAAGGCAACTGATTATCCCGCCCCTCAGACTGAGCACTGCGAACGATGAGTGCCCAGACCCTACATTTTAATGTGGGTCTGGCTCGCCAGGCTACAAATAGACAGTACACTTAGTAAAACACGCTATACATTCAGCAGGGGACAGACATTGCCAACAAAAGTATAAAAATAAAATAAAAAATAAAACAGTAATAGAGGAGCAAGTGGGATGGAGGAGGCAAGGTTATGAGTAGGAAGGAAAAGCAAGAGTGAAAAGGTAAAAAATCCAAGTTTTTAACATGGATTTAAAGGTGGACAGGGAAGTGCTTTGACGTAGTGCAAGTGGGAGGGAGTTCCAGAGTTTGGGGCCAGCCACGCTAAAGGCCCTGTCACCCATGGAACGGAGATGTGCAGTGGGGGTGGATAGGAGGTGGGCATCAGTGGAGCGTAAGGTGCGGGTTGGTTGGTAAGGGGTCAGGAGGCTTGAAAGATAAGGTGCAAGATTATGTTGTGCTTTGAAGACAAGAAGGATGATTTTGAATCGAATACGGTATTGTACAGGGAGCCAGTGTAGTTGATGGAGGATGGGAGTGATATGTTGTTCTATTCAGAGTTGCCCTAGGCAAAGAGTGGACAGTTTCCTCTCTCCTTTTATGAAGTGTCACGGTAACAGCCAGGTAAATGTCCATGTTCGGGTGCGTCCACATGTCAACTGTTATTAAGTATAAGTATATATACTCTTTTGATCCCGTGAGGGAAATTTGGTCTCTGCATTTATCCCAATCCGTGGATTAGTGAAACACAAACAGTACACAGTGAGAGCAGTGCTCAGCCACTTCCCCCGCCCACATTTTTCCTACTGGTCGGGGATCGAACCAGCAACCCTTCGGTTACAATCCCGAAGCCCCAACCAGTAGGCCATGGCTGCCCCAAATACCCACTGACTAGCCACTGTTTGGATTCAAGCCACAGGCCTCCTTGTGTTGACTATGTATTTGTCCATCTGCATGGTCTTCAAGGCCTTGTTACCAGGGATGGTGTTAGTAAGATCCAAGAGTTTCACAAATAATCACTGTCTGTGTGGCAGGATGGACTGGGATGGACTCCAGCCATCCCCCTTCCCATTTGGTTATGGTTGGCTCTCTTCTTTTCTATCGAGTTCGTGGTTAGCTCACAGTATGTCTTTGGTGGCCAATCATGTCACGAGGGAGATGTTATAGCTCGAACATACCCTTAGGGCAGCACGCAACGCCAGAAGCTCGTATTGTTTGGGTTCACCTGATTTCCGGCTGTGTCGCATAACTCTCTGCTGTGTCGTGGCTACCAGGAGAGTTTCAATTGCATGGGAGGGACGGGGAGGGAGTAGCGAGCTAACTCTTTGTTTTGTTTGAACGTCAACAGAAGTGACGTTACCCCGACATCGCTGATACAACCTTTAACAACCAACCGTGTGTGAGATCTTCTCAGCAGCTAACACGCACACCTGCACAGTACGCAGGGCCCCCACAGCCCACAAGGTGACATATGATTTACTTGACGCGTCAATGGGCAATAGAAAAACCGGTAGGCGCAAATGAAAGCTAACAAATAAAGCTAACAATTTTATTTTTTTGCTGCCCTCCCAGAAGATATTATAGCCCATATGAGGGTCTGCCACTGACTACCACACACATTCACTCACAAACACACACACTAATATCTGCAACACAATTTCACTTAATTAAGAATGTACTCTCCACCACAACATTTTGAACTGTTTATTTTGTTTAGTCAGTGTTTAGCTTCAATTTTCATTTTCATTTTAACTCTTAAAAATGTAATTTTCATTTTAACTCTTAAAAAATGGCCTTAATAAGGAAAGCAAGTATTATCTAAAGCCATAGTCCACTTCTCAGTGGCAGTACTGTAGGAGGCAGTCTATCCATCATCACAGACTAATGTTGACTTGTCTGGGTTTTGTGAGGACCAACAAGAGGCTTACCTGAGATCAGGTGCAGGGCGAGGGTTAGGATGAGGAGTGGCATGTTTGTTTATTTGTTTGTTTTAAGCCTGTCTGTATCTGTCTGTATTTGAGACTGCCTTTGTGAGAGTGCTTGAGAAGGTGTGTGTGTGCCCTTGTTCTTTATCTATAAATACAGAAAGTGGTCAGCTGGTATACCCATTGCTTCATTAAACCGAATAGAAGGTGTGAAAACCACACAGGCCTGCACTGTGACTACACAGGCCTGCATTTGTGACTACATAGGCAGAACATCCTGTTATTGCAGCCAATCTGAGGTCAAAACCTGCACCGTGCCTTTCAGACATGCAGACTACCACACTTGATGTTGTTGTTTTGGTCTACTATATCACATACTTTACATCACCATTAGCAAGCACAAACACACATACTCACACTCACACACATACACACAGTTTACAAATGTTAACTACATCAGGGGCGCCTGCAGGAATTAATGCTATGGTACGCACACCCATTACTGACCCCCCCCCCCCCCGAAAAAAAAAAATTTCACGCGTGGACAATATTTGTCCATTTCCCGGTTTTAGGTCCGTGCATTGGTCAGCAAAAAAGTAGCATAGCAACATTCACATGCAATAATACAACAACAACGTCTTCAATGACCTATTCATTTGGACAACTTGATACAGCCCTATACAGGCTAAAGTTACCTTTAGTTTTGTTTCAGCTTACCGTGACGTCTGGCTTTAAACAGCTGTCTAATGCAGTCTGACAACGTTCTTGCCTACCTTGTTCTTGTCCATCTGGAATAACTCCTAGGTTTGCTGCGTCCATTCTTTCTGTTTTCGTTGTTTAAACTTGTGATATCCATGATGAGTATTGAGTTAGTGAATTAACTCAACAATGTGTGCTGATAACCATATATAGATAGCCGAGTAAAAGAAAACAACAAGTAGCCTAGTTGCGTGCCTGCATGCGTATTTTCTCTCTCCTGCTCAAACAAAATGTGTGCGCGTTAATTTTGATAAGGTATTCACTAACTTCAATAGAAAATTGTAAATTGTAGCCTGATGGCATGCAGCTAATGGGAGATACTGTCCTAGTTGGGAAGGTATGGTGGGCCAATTTGGTGTGAATACACACACACGGGAAATTTTCTAATGGTGTTGAGTAGCCTGATGGTACGCACAGTGCGTACGGACGTACGGACGTACACCTGCAGGCGCGCCTGAACTACATCATTGTTTAGTTTTATATTTTAATGTTAAGCATTTTCCTCAATGTAACAGTCATCAGAAAGGAAACACATTTGGGTTGAGAGGGTATGTGAGACGAGGGTACAAATGAGCTCGGCTAGGTCTGGCTTTGCAGTGACATCATGGTCACAACAAGGTCTGCTCACACCCTCCACTTCCTGTGTACTTCAAGGGTAGTGTGTGGGTGTGCTGCCAAGATATAAATGAGAGGAGGGAGGGGGAGAGAGAGGCCAGTTTCACAGTATCAGAGTACAGGCCAGTCGTTCTGTTTCCTCTCTCACACAGAGAGGGGGTAGAGAGAGAGAGAGAGAGGCCAGTTTCACAGTATCAGAGTACAGGCCAGTCGTTTTGTTTCCTCTCTCACACAGAGAGGGGGAAGAACGTGTGGGGGAGGGGAGGGGGCTGTTACCGATGAATCTTTTTTTTTCAGAATCAACCCCTCTCTGAGAAGCTTTGAAGAAAGCTAAATGAAAAAAGTGAAGTTTGTGAATACAAGGAAGACAGGACAACAAGATGAAGGCAAATTTGTCTTTGTATCATATAGTTAATGTTTTAAAAAGACAATGTGTCACTGACAATGCATCACCTTCAGTACTTTATACAAGGATACAAGGAAGTTTATTGTCACATGCATATAGTTATTGGAAGTAAGAAATGCAGTGTAATTATGTCTGGTGTCAGCCTATTTGTGCATTTATGGGGGGGGGGGGGGACTTTTTGCATTCAACTGTGCAAATAATGTCAAGTATTGCATAGACACAATACATTTCCAAAGACAGGGGAAGTCTAGTGAGTTACAACAGAAGAAGTCAAATGGCAGGGTGTACTGTACCAACACATCCAAACTATATTTTCCACAAATACAACTGCCGCATATTTCCCAACATTCTGGTTCAGCCTACTGCTGATAAGGAACTGCACACAGGCAGCTATTAGGTGTCTCTTGTATGTATGGGCCTTTCACATGTTGGAAAGACTAAAGTCAAGGTTGTTGAAATGAAAACTGACCATTTTCTGTTAATTTGATATCATATAATCAGTTAATTTGATACCATATAAACAGTTAATTAAGACTCATTTTATAATGGCAAGTGAGCCGCCTACCTATAAAAAGTTGCTATTAGTTGTGTCACCACTATTGATGAAATAATAATACTTGCTGCCTGCCTGAAAATCCGGTTTAAAGGTGCAGCTGTCTTTTTACAGTGTACTCATGGAATGGGCAGCTAGCGGTCGTAACACTCAAGAGTAGCACTCTTGAATCATCCTGACCCCGAGCCCAGGTCATTTGGCCATTTTTAACTTGTGGCCGTCCAGTTATATTGATTTGAAGATGATACTGTAATGGCTGATACACACACATTTTCCCTGATTCATACTGAGCAAATTCGAGTAGAAGAATTATCTATTTCATCACATTACTGTAATTAATTAAGCATTATATTGTGTTTTATATAGTATTATACAATTGCATTATATAGTGTGTCTGCTAAATTTCCCAGGTACATAAACTCAGCAGATGAGGAGAAGAACCTGACTGCAGCCGTGTTCAGCTCTGGCTTATCTGCTGCTGATGTCAGCTGAGGACTTAGAGGAGTTTGATCTGAAGAAATACCTCAGATCAGAAGAAGGACTCCACCACGACAAACGATCAGGAAGCGGTTCTTCTTCCTACTCGGATACTAGGATCAAACACATGAAGTTGTATCTCCGAAGACATTTTGTGCAACAGTTTTGACTCGAGTTTTAGCCAGGTTTTAGCACTGTAAAGTTGAATATGGAGCATAGGGAGGGAAAGTAATCTCATCGCCATCTAGTGGTTGCGTTCCTAGAGTTTAGCGGAGTGGATGGGATTTTTTTTTTTTTTTGAAAAATATATCTCGGTGCACAGTGGGATCTTAATTTAATGCCTTCCATATGTTAGGCACTGGGGTCACCTCTATTGCTTCAAGTGGTCATACCTTATTTTTAGGATCAGTTGAATTGTTTTGAGTTTTTGTCGTAACACGGTGATAAGGAACTACAGCTGCATGTGACGTCACATGTTTGGGCGCTTAATCTCTAACTGATCAATACGCAATTTGCTTAACTGGCTTAACATATTTTTGTAATAACGGAACGTGATGTAAACCGCGTGGTGATAACCTTTGTCAGGATAACTGGTGTTGTGCTTCTACTCACATGAAGAGCTAGCTGTAAGTGTTAAGTGTCAATGCTAACCAGGCTAATAAACAAACCATGCTACCGTGAGTAACGTTGAAGGGTAAAGTCACGTGACTTCTTTTGTAGTTCGTTTATGAAACAAAAGGAGCAATTTCGATTTTCTTAAATAAGGCAAAATAGGGTCTGACATGAGAATATTATTACTGTATAGACAATGAAAAATATTTTTGGTGGATAACATCGCTGATTTGGCTTCACAATATTTTTTTTAAAATAGGTCTATGGGACTTAACATTGGAGCTGCTCTTCGATAGGAACGCAACCACTTGGGGCGTTGGTTTTCACTTTCCCTCCCTATAGCACAGGCAGAATCGGATGAGGACGCACTGGAGGAAGCGTCACAGTACTGTTAGCCAATCAGAGGTGAATTCATTAGCATGTCATTAATATTCATGACTAGAGGCGAAATCCAGTCGTTCCTCACCGCCCACCTTCCCCACCAAACTAGAACAGCATGAAACAGACGCAGGACAGCATTTTTTTCACCAATACCGGCTCACAGGGCATTCATCAATACTACAGACCACTGCAAAATTAATGAAAAAACGATGAGATGAGACGAAGAATTTCATTACTTATAATTAATTTTAAAAGTACATGACAATAAAATTACTTGAACTACTTAGTTGTGCTGCTGCATCAACGGTGCAGGTGAAGGGGGCACTGAGCAAAACGAAATCTTAATGTCATTACAGGGAACTGTATATGTGCTATACCGAACGTAAATGTGTAAAACACCTTCATTAATTTCTTCATATTTTATTTCTAGGTGAGCTGACTCACTATTCTAGGCTGTATAGTGTTTGTGTTGGTGTTTCTGTCCTGAAAATTGGCATGGGGATACTTTAATGGAGGGGATGGAGCAACTTCCCTCTCTACAGAGGTCTCTTGATTTAATATAGGCCTATGTGTTCACTACAGTATGAACTTATGGTACTTTCAGATAGGTAATGTGCTAGCCGCATGATCAGTGGAAAATAGTAGTTGTTACTGCGGACGAAGTTCGGTGTGCGCAAGGATTTGCTGAGTGCTGCGTGTGCTGTACTTTACTCTGTGCTGCGGCAAACCGATGTTGTGGCAAGCAAGCCAATAGAAAACTAGATGTACCGCAGAGCGGTACAAAATATGACCGCCACCCAGTCCAGCACATTTTTTCCACAAAAATAAATCACGCTGAAAGGCCTATATGATTCTAACTGTCTCACTAAATTGCATTATCCACACTCAATTCTCACTGGTATCTGCTAGACAACAAGTACCAAAACATGATTAGTTCATAGATTTCACATGTAAAATTGATTTTATACAACCCCACCCCCATCTTGCCTGTTTATAATTCTGAGAAATTCTTGAATTGTGTGCATGTGTGCGTGTACACGTTTATGTTTATGTGTGTGTGTGTGCTTGTGTGTTTGCCTGCGTATGTGTGTTTGTGCATGTGCATGCATGCGTACATATGTTTATTGTGTGAGTATGTGTCATACGTATGATTACTGTGAATGTATGTGTGTGCGTGTGTATCTTTTTATGCACATGTGTGCACATGGAATGGGTTAACATGACCCCTGGAGGCAAACATACGAAAAAAAATTGGTCATCCTAGGCCTTACGGTCCTCAAGATATTCACAGAAAACTGTGTCTGCCCTACCCTCCTTTCGGGGGTCCAGTACAGCGGGGGGGGGGGGCCTACAGATCAAAATGAAAAACGATGGTTCCATGCTATCCATGTGGGGTTACATGCCCACCAAGTTTCGTGTACCCCGGTCTTTCAGTGTCCCGGGAATCCTTGTTGGTGTACGGTCACTAAATGTACACATAAATTATTTTATTGTAAGGCCCCCCATGAACGAAAGTTCACAAAACTTGGCATGCATTCGGAGGGTGTCATAATGATCCTACACTTTCAATTTCGTGCAGTTTTGACCATGTCAGCCAGAGATATTGTGATGAAAACACCTCATTTTTTGCTTTTTAATTTTTAACTAGGTGGCGCTATACATGAAATAAGTGGTAATGGGATAGGTTGACATGCCCCCTTAAGACCAACATACAAAAAAAGTGGACCTCCTAGGCCCTACGGTTCTCGAGATATTCACAGAAAACTGTCTAAGGCCACCTACAGGCCAGTTGGTGTATAGTAACATAAATTAATTTATTGAGTGGCCCCCCATGAACGGAATTCCACGAAACTTGGCGTGCATTCAGAGGGTGTCATAATGATCCTACACTTCTAATTTCGTGCAGTTTTGACTATGTTAGGTCACAGATACCTGCGATTACAACACCTCATTTTTACTTTTTTGTGTTTAACTAGGTGGCGCTATACATGAAATGAGTGGTTATGGAATGGGTTGACAGGTTCTCGAGATATTAACAGAAAACTGTGTCTGCCCTACCCTCCTTTCAGGGGGTGCAGTCCAGCGGGGGGGCTACAGATCAAAACGAAAAACGATGGTTCCATGCTATCCATATGGGGTTACATGCCCACCAAGTTTCCTCTACCCCGGTCTTTCAGTGTCCCGGGAATCCTTGACGGAAATTTGGACATGCGGAAAAAAAAAAAAAATGTGACTAAACCGCTTCGCTGCGCGGCGGTCATAATAAGGTATGTGGAGGTGCCTCTGTTCCTATTACTACAGAGGTGTCTCTCCAAGTTAAAACGTGAAGAAGTCACAAATGCACATGTCCACATCGCCAGTCAAGAGTTACTGCTATTCTCCGCCACTGCTATTCTCCTTGGGCTTCCCTCAGTGATGGCAAGCCGGGGCTGTCTGTCAGTTTGCACTTCCCAGTTGTAATGGGTGGATTTAGTTGGGCAACAGTGGTGCTACACTCCTCCCTTACCTTAATTCCTCCTCTCTCCACTTCTCACATTTCAACAGGAACTATTAACATTGTAGTACCCCCTCTGTCAAACCGGTTTGACTAGGTTCAGTATTTGTTCTCGTGTCACAGCCATGTAAAACGTCAGGCGTGACCAGAGCAATGATCTGTATGAAGGTTTGCCTTAGAGACAGTCCATGCCAACTCCATGAATAGCCAAATTTTGGATTTTCTTGAAAATGGAATAAATGTTTTTTTTTTTTATTAGGAACTTTTGAAGTTTGGCCCTTTTCATAATTTGTGTGATACTTAATATGTCTGTTCTGAGCACACTGTGTACGGATATATAATATATTTATTGATGAAAATGATACAATGCTTTGTATTGTATGTAGATGATATTTGTTTCTCTCATTATTCTTAAGGTCTGTCCATGCAGCAGCGTACCAGATTAAACCAGGCTTGAGGAAGTGTGAGTGATTGATTATAAAACTTATATACAGTAAAGGTAATAGTGAAGGATAAGAGACAGAGTGTGTATCTGATGTATGTGCATGTACCTATGATGGGATTGTTTATCTGTGTAGGATCATGCGTGTGTGGGTGTGATCAGTGTCCATTTTTTTTTTTATTGGATCCTTTTACTAAAAGGAAAAATTCCATAGTTAAAGCAACCTGGGGACTATTTTTGGATGAAAATGAGTTCAGACGTTCATTTGGGAGCAAAATTTCATTAATCAGAGGAGTTTTGAGTGAGACCTTTGAGACACAGACGTAGACACAGACTAAAATGACTTTGGCTAAACTTGTCACACACACACTGACACACACCACTGTGTGGTCAACTTTCTCATCTACACAGCATATTCTGATGGATCTGTTTCCCTCTGCAGATGCCTATGGGCTCTCTCTGGACCCGAACACAGCGGGCAGCTTTCTCTCCGACTGCGAGGTGGCAAACAAGAAGAAGGAGCAACTTCACCCTGGCCACCCAGAGAGATTTGAGTCCAACTATCAGGTGCTGTCTAGAGAAGGTCTGTCTGGACGCTGCTACTGGGAGGCTGAGTGGAGTGGTGTACGGTGTACATTTTAGGACATCCTCAGCTGTCAAACTCAGGTGTCAGACATCAGATGAAAAGGCATCAGGTCTCAGGAAAACCACTGTCAAGTTTAAGAAATTACACAGTCATTTCTCAGACATCAGATGAAAAGGAGTCAAGTCTCAGGAAAACCGCTGTCAGAAAAAGCGGAGTCAGACGAAAAGATCTCAGATGAAATGTTATCAGAAGCCGAAAAAATATCCCGCGTCATCACGACTTGATACGTCATCAAAATGCGACCGCCAAACGCAGTCTACTGTGTGAGAGCCTTTGCTAACTTGAATTGCAGACCTGGTAAGAATTTCATGTAACGTTAACCTAATTAACTTCATGTTTATTTAATTTTTAGAAAATGGATAAAAAACGAACTGGAAAATGGTAAGTTTTGGGGTATTTACAATTTACTAGGACTGGACTGTCGTAGGTACATTAGTCTACGTGTGAAAATGTGTAATGTTAGCTATCTTACAGTGATACAGTTTTTTTTTTAAGTTGAGCTGGCTCTTGAGCTTAAGAATTTCATTACTTATAATTAATTTTATAAGTACATGACAATTAAGTTACTTGAACTAGATAGTTGTGCTGCTGCATCAACGGTGCAGGTGAAGGGGGCACTGAGCAAAACTAAATCTTAATGTCAGTACAGGGAATTGTATATGTGCTATACCGAACGTAAATGTGTAAAACACCTTCATTAATTTCTTCATATTTTATTTCTAGGCGAGCTGACTCAAAAAGGGTTCGACTCAAAAGTAAAAAAAACTCCTGATGGCAGAGAACATGGGTAGGCTTCACTGTATTGTTGTATGACTTGTAAAAGTATTGACTTCTGAATTTGACTAATGTTCAAAGTAGGATTTCCTTATTAAATAAAGAAAGAAATGTAACACAAGGACAGCATAATGACATTGACAGATGACTGTCAGTAATCATTTATATTCACTGACACTGACTCATTCCTTACCTCATATCATAACACCAGCCTTTCATATTTTAGGGGAGACCCAAGGGAGTAAGGATGCAGAGAACAATGCACAAAACGCTATTTTTATACCTCTTCTACAGTTCCAAACAACATTACACTTACGTGGTAGTGAGTAGAGGGTCCCTAAAGCCAAACCGAAGTATCCCGAGGTCTTTATGTGGTCGGATAGAGTTGAGAATGAATTTCATCAAGCCAGTACCTTTCCGTAAATGTTGCTGCTGCAGCTGGCGTCTTTAGGGGAAAGTCCGTAGGAGTCAATTGCCGAGTGTGGAGTAACACGCTCTGGAAATTCACAATTTTGTCGCCTTTTTAAAAAAACAAAAAATAGTCCAGTCCATACAACTTCATTTCAATTTCGAAAGAAATGCTGGACTATGTTTTTTTTTTTTTTTTTAACGGCGACGAAATTGTGAATTTTTTGCCTTTGCCATAATGTGCAACGTAACGCATGCACTATGTGCGCACACTCACAGTTATATATAAAAAAAATGCATTGACCATGGTGACGAGAAGTCCTCCCGGAGTTGTGCCTTTTATCATTACTTTCAGTTACAATAACTTTGTACACAAAGGAAATAAGCGAACAGCTACATGCAAGGTGCGTGGCACCAGGATAAATTATACCTATTTAACAACGTCTGATTTCATCAGGCATCTCCAAACGCACCCAGATAGGTCAGCCACTTAGGCCTAGCATATACACAGGTTTACCAACAAAACTAGATGCGCGCGCAGCCGTGAGGCAGAAGACGCTTGGTGGCCGTCCACAACGTTATAAACTTAACCTAAATAGTCGGCTGTTGTAAGCTACAATCGTTTTTATTTGTTTGTATACCCCTGTTGTCTCAATGATAATAACATGTAATTTCAGACTATATTTCAAAGTTTGCCGTTCATTTGCATTATTAATGTAACATCGTATTTTGTCATTTTTGGCGAAGACATGCATTCCGTTAGGGATATTGAACATATTTAACATTCTCTAACCATCGTGATTTCGAATTGGTGCAGTTTTCAGCACAAAAACTCATTTTATTCTTTTGCTCTTTTGCATTGCTCTATGCTGTTCTATGGTGCTTTCTGCCTCGTGGTTGCGCACGCATGTTTTTGTGTTGCATAGAAATCCATGTATATCTTAACAGGTGACAAGCTAACCATCGCAAAGTGTTGTGCTAATGCTGGGAACAGCAGGGATGGGCAAAAATAACTCAGAATGTATTTCAAAATAAAATACCTAATACCCTCATTTTTAATATATCAAAATAAACTACAAAATATTATGTATCAAAATAAAATACTGTATTTTTGTATTTAGAAAATAGCCTACTCAAAATACTTTTCAAGGAAGTATAGCTATATCTAATGATGTCATTGTGGTTGAGATATCTGACATTTTTCTGTTGAAGATTGGCATGGAGACAATGGGACATGGTTGCCTTTGTCAGTGTCCTTATGTGAACTTGCACAGGTAAACTTGCTCGTCTTTACTTGCGTACGACTTCACACCAGTGCTTCAGACCAGAGCTGATGGTTCAGCAATAGCCGTCACTGAAAAGCTGTAAGTGTTGTTGAACACAGCTGTTCTCACATTAGCTGATTGCGATAAACATAAACCATTGTTGCCTAATTACCAATTATTCATTACACCTGTGTGTAGTATCTCCTTTTTTGTGTTTTTTACATATAGTATTTTGCCGTATTTTTAAAATACAAAAATACACACCAATAAAGTATTTTGATACGAAATACAGAGCCATTTCCTTCAACCCAATGAAATACAAATGACAAAATACTATTTTGCATTTGAAATACATATTACATGTTTCAAAAATACTACCCATCCCTGGGAACAGGCAGATTACATCTTTATAGTCGGCCATATGATGACATTAATACTGTATTTCACCAGTTAGGGCACCAAAATGGCCAGCAGCTGCACTGTGTAGCCTATCTTGACATGTCTAAGTTTTGGGTTAAAATATACAGGTAGTGGGCTCTCTGTTGATTTTAATGAGTAGGCTTAAGCCTAAAGTTACAGCATTTCTATCACAATTGACCAGACTTTGACCTTTTGTCTTCTTTTAACAAAATTCTGGCTATGATTGTTCCTTGTATTGCATCATGAGCCATCACTGCGCCTATTGCATTCTACTGTTGTTAGCCTTAAGCCTAGCTCAGTCATTATGTTATACCACATCACCCTCTATTAGAAGTGCAATGAGCTGCATTGAGCATAATAAACTGCATTTAGAATTCCAAATCCATATTTCTAGATATTTTGGTAAAAGTAACTTAAAAGTAATACAATAGTAGTGTAATGCCTTACAATTCAGAGACAGTAATATTCTAATGTAATGAATTACTTTGAAATGTCAGTTATACTACTTTACGATTTTGAAGTAACTTGCCCAACACTGATCTTAGCCAATATATAATTGCTATTGGACAAAAAAGTTGTCTGTATTATTATAATTTGCATAATTTATTATGCAATACTTTTCTATATGTATTTAACATCAATAAGAAAAATACCATTACAAAAAAAAACACAAAGTTGGGTAACTTACGTAGCCATTAGATCCTTTAGGAAAGGTAAGCTTACTTCCAAGTGGCATATTCTGCCTTGGTGGGTATCTGTGAGAAGGATTAACTTTACAAACATTATATAGCTAACACATGACCAAATGGCAACGTTGCCTATAAGTTGCCACGACGTAGTGGTTTGGTAATTTTGATAACGTTGCCTCTTGGTAGTGTAAGTGACGTTGCCACAACGTTGCCTACAGGAAGTTTCCATTAAGTAAACAAATTACGTTGCCGCAACGTAGTGGCTTGGTAATTTTGATAACGTTGCCTCTTGGTACTGTGAGTGACGTTGCCACAACGTTGCCTACAGGAAGTTGCCATTAAGTAAACAAATTACGTTGCCGCAACGTAGTGGCTTGGTAATTTTGCTAACTTTGCCACTTGGTAACGCAAGTAATGTTGCGGCGACGTAGTGTTGTGGTCATTTACCGTGATACATCAAAGTTCAGAATTACACCATACGAGTATTAAAGGTTGTTTCCATGTCCAGCACAAAGATTAGGTTTGAATGCTATGCTGGATATGTATGACAATTTCTAGTTTAGAATTTGTATTTCCATTTTATAGTGACAATAAAGGGCTCACCTTCAGACAGCAAAGCAAAACCCATAGGCTAACATGCTATAAAATAACAGATTTTTTTCTAAGTCAAACTATCTTCGAGCCGGAAAAATTAACCACTGGTTTGTATTGTTTATTCACTACCTAGGGATGACTTAATTCCCACAGAAACTATTTGTGCTCAACTAGGATTAATCCAGAACTACATAACAATTCTCAGTTCCACAAACTCTGACCCAGTTGAAAAAATAGCAATGACATATATTCAGATACTGAATTGATGAAGCATTTATTTTAAATGCATATACAGGGACCACATAAATAAATCACAACGACAATTATTTCTATTAAAACAACATTTGAAGTCAAATTCATGCGTTTCACAGATTGAAGTGATGTACTAAAACCACATTGCAGGGTAGGCATTAGTCAACCAGTACAGAGCATGAAGGCCTTGGAGCGGCTGAGGTGGAGAGTAGCTAAAACAGTGACTGCTAATCAGAATCCAATCCTAATGTTAATGCCGTCTAGTGCAATTTTGACTAAGATCTCCCTCTTGTTATCCAATCCAAACTCCACAATACTCATTTTGTAATCAAACACAGAGAAATTACAGTAAAAAATATTGAGTCTGTATGAAAAATTGCAATGATAATACTCTGATGAGAGCACAAATGACAACATACTGCAATGTCATGAAGAATGGCCATGAAGATTATTTTTCCCTAACAGGAATCTTGATTGTACTTTGTTTCAGTCACCTCAAAACAGTCATTGATCTTGAATTTTAGTACTCCGACTAATGTTGAATACATGCTAAAAACCTTTATGTCAATCATGTCACAAATTCTATGCAAGTTCTGCAAAACACCAATGCTGTTGTGAGTTTTTTTTTTTTTTTTTTTCCATTTCAGAGGACAGATACTGGCACCTCAACAACGCCACACAGAGGGCAACATAAAAAAAGTTTCTATTTTACAAAGGACCAAGACCACCAAAAAAAGATGACTACACAGCATAAACTCACTTGCACACCCTAAAACTCGCCATGGTCCAAGGTCAAGCTAAGCCTTATAAACACAATTTTCCACAGACCTTCCAACAAAACACACAAAGTAGCACTACATAGAAAGAAAGTAAACCCATCAAATGCTTCCACTTGAACAGGTAGACTAGGAATAATGGCCTGACAAGAAATGCGTTGAACAAGCTGGTGACTGTATGGACAAGGCTTGAGGTGCAGCACAAAAATACAGCCATGGGTATATCATTTACTAATCGCACTCTCACGCAGGACATTTTGCCCAATTAACAGAACTATATAAGAGGCTATTTCAAAATACTATCGGAAACAACAAACAAAGACTGTGGTCGGCATCTCCGATTTAAAACAGTGATTCACAAGGCATATAAGGGACAGGGAAACACTAGACCCCAAAGGTAACTGCCCCCCAGTTTTCTATCAAGCTGACGTTGTCCTTAAGCCGCAGAGGGGCTGGTTCTGCTTTTGCAGCTGAGGGTTGTCAAGATGTCCTTTTGCCTCAAGTCGTCTTTAAAATGGTGGATCCCAGCATCTTCAGTTCGGTTCCTGGAAAAGGAAAAAAGGTAAGAATGTCTTACTTTCTGTTCACATACATACATTATGCTGAGAAACAGTTGAATAAAATATCCAGCGAAATGAAAAAGTGTGCGAGGGCAGCTATAAAAGAATAATTGTGTCTAACTAGCTGGGTTTGACAAATTGGTCTTGTTTTTATGCCTGTAGCTCACAGATAAGTGTGACCAAGAAATCTCCATGCTTGGTCACAACTGAATGGTTCAAAATAGAATAATAAACAGACTAAATTAACATACAAATTAATATATAGTAATAAATATATAAGACATTTCTTAATAAATACACTTGTTACCAAAAGCCTTCAAACTTTAATAATTTGTATGATCACCACTTTTAAATTAATGTTACTGCCCCTTTAAGACGCCTTCCTAGCCACGAGCTAGTATGAGTTAGACGCGAGCAAGTTCGCCTAACGGAAAAGACGCAAAATCATTCATCATGGGACAACATACAGCACCGAACTATATAGGAATTAAACACCTTTCACGTCTTTTCTATCACCAAACCGAGTCTGTTCTATCACATCTAAGCGACAATTTCGTGGTGCTTTCAATAGTATGACTGTTTTGGTGAGTTTCACTCTATTTTCTAAAGTAGGCTAGAAGCTATATCTGTAATAATGTGAGTTCAATGAAGATATTACAGAACATGCTAGCTGCTAACTGTATAAAACCATCACCATTACCCAAATACAGCTCAGTTCTGTAAGTGTTTTATTGTTTTCTGATGTTTTTATGTTAGAAAGGGAAATGTGTCTAGCATCTAACTGTCTGTATCATAGAAAGAAAACTGAAGATAGCAACAGTGTTCCGTACAGTGCTCCCTGCCATAGGGAAACGTTCATTTCGTGGGTAACAGTAATCCGTACAGTTAACCTTTTACGATCAAATGCAATTAATTATTTCCAGGTCAATAAAAACTATAAATACCTCTGACAACCTTGTCTTGTCCTCTTTGATCTCTGACCGTGGAGAGTATCTGTTGACCAGCGAACAAAGCAACTACCGAGTAAGAATGTCAACACAAACAGCATATTTTAGCGATACCGGAAGAATATTTAAAAATGGCGCCGGGGGAGGGTTTAACCTTCGCCCTAAATGACGTAGGGGAAGATTTTAAACAAGATTTGTGAAAATATGTGGTAAAATGTATATGTGTAACGTATTGAGTTCCGGGGGATGACGTTGTTACGGGACAGGAAACCGTGGGCAACGCCATTTTGGCAGCATTCAGTAGATTGGCAGACTGTGGTGGTGAAGAAGGCTAAACATGGTAGATAACTGTTGTGCACCAGGTTGCACAAATAAACGAGGGAAAAAGAAAGGTTTGTCGTTTTACCGCATTCCTAAAGATGTGGAGAGGCGAGCTAGGTGGATCAGTGCCATTAAAAGAGCTAGGAGCAAGCAAAACAAGACTTGAAAGATGGGACCCCCCAGCCGTTGGATTCCGCTTGTGCAGCGATCACTTCATATCAGGTAAGTTACCGAATATAAAGCTTACTAACATAAGTATCTTCATTATTTAATAGGCTATAATTGTGGTTTCTGATCAGTTTAATACTAGCTAGTTGAATTACAGCATGCAATTCGTGGGGCTAACAATGTCATATTTGGTAAGCTAGTGCTAACATAGTAAACAAAACCCAGTTCAATACTGAAATGTTTCTATTTATTTTGTAGGGAGAAAGAGTGATAATCCCTTGAGTCCGGACTTTGTTCCATCTATTTTCAACTACGTGCCATCTCCAGAGAAGAAAAATGAGACTGGAGGTTTTCAACAGACGACAGAAAGCAAAGCTACAGAAGATAGCTTTGTCTGCTCTATCTGCAAAAGCCATCCCTCTCAGGTGAATATATAAAAGTTCCTTAACCTGTTAAACCCCACTTGCATGGACTTGGTAAAATTATAAACCAAAAAGTTTTCGCACAATATATTGTAGATTTAATAACACCCAATGAGCTAAAAACCATAACATCTGTGACTGGTTTGAAATCATCACACACACCTTTAGCGACTTGCATTTGGCAGCCACTGACTATGCATGTCACTGTCATTGTCAATGTCTATCTATGTATAATATATATTATGATGTAAATGTGCTATGCAAATACAATTTACTTACTTACTAAAGAAAGCTAGTATATACTGCAGAAAACAGAGAGTGATTGATAAAAAAATGACAAACTGTCATCAGTAGTGTATACATATACTCTTAATATACTACTTTTGTGTTTTCACCAGAGCATCAACCGATTGTCCCCAAGACGGCAACAAGGACCCTACTGCAGACCAAACTCCCACCACAGAGCCTTTTGAATCTACCCATGAAGAACCTGGAAATGATGTCCAGCCTGTTCTCCATGAGGATGATCCAGCAACTCCACCATGCAGCACTGAAACCTGCGGTAAACGCATCCAATCTCTTGAGCAAGAATGCCAAGCTTTGAGGACTGAGAATATGTTGTTGAAAGAAAAAATTAATAGGACTACACTGAATGAGATGAGCTTGCATAACGATGATAAAAGAGTTAATACTCTCACTGGTTTATCAACATATTCAATTCTCATGGCAATTTTTGATATTGTGGCTCCTTTCCTCAAACTTAAATCTGGTTTAACATGTTTTCAGCAGTACATGTTAACTTCAATAAAGCTCAGAATTAACTTGTCCTTTGAATTTTTGGCTTTTTATTTTGGCATTGACTCAACCACTGTTTCAAAGCTCTTCAAACATTGTATTAGTGTGATGCATTGTAGACTGGTGCCAAGTCTTGTGTTGTGGCCTGACAGAGAATACTTAAGAAAATCTCTTCCAAATGCATTTCGAAACAGTAGCTTTGAAAAGACAGTTTGCATAATAGATTGTTTTGAAATATTTCTAGAGAAACCCAGTAGATTGCTAGCCAGTGATCAGTGTTACTCATCATACAAATCACACCACACAATCAAATATTTAATTGCAATTTGCCCTCAAGGTTCCATTTGTTTAATTTCCACTGGATGGGGAGGTCGCAGAAGTGATAAGTTCATCACAGAACAAAGTAACTTTTTTATCTTATTTGCTCCCAGGGGACGTAGTTTTAGCAGACAGAGGTTTCCTGGTTAAAGAGTCCATTCAGAGATGCCAAGCTGAATTAAAGATTCCAGCATTTACTCGGGGAAAGAAGCAATTAGATCCAGTTGATTTGGAGAACACCAGATGTCTAGCCTCTCTTAGGATACATATTGAAAGAGTAATAGGAGTTCTCCGTCAAAAATACACAGTGTTGCAAAGCACTGTCCCTATAAGTTTCACAGACATAGACAGAGAAAATGATGTGACCTACCTTGACAAGATTGTGAGCATATGTTGTGCACTTACAAATGTGTCTGAATCTGTGGTGCCCTTCCAGTGATGGGGATGTACAGTAAACTGATGTGACTGGCTACAGATGTGCTCAACCAGCAAATAAACCTTTGTGACTCTCGCTTGCTTGTTGTGACATTACTTATGATCATTTTGATCACTCACTGTTATAATGCGATCACATTCTGTTTCTCTTTACAGATCAAGCTTCACATCCACCCATTCTAACTTGAGTTTCCACCCAACCAGATATTTGTTCTGGTGTGTTTAATATGAATGGCCTACCCATGTTTCATATCCCTGATTGCTACAGATACTTAATACTAACGATGGGGAACAAAACAATACTGGTTTAACAACTGTTTATTCATAAATAAGATAGCACAGTATCAGCTACTACTATTTACTCATTTCACAGTCTCCTCACTAAGGTTTTTTTCTTTTTTGGGCATTGATTACTTTTTGGCAGCTGGGACATACCCACTGTTTTGGGACCCTTTTCATGGGAAGGCAGGTTTGGTGAAACTTTTTAACTGAACAAAAACCTGATGCACAGACCAACATGTTCCCTGCTTCTGGCTCACGGCAGTAGCACCACTGTTGTTGACTATGATCAGAAAAGGCTCAGAAAAGTACTTGGCTAGCAGCTCTGGAGTGATACATTTTTTAAAGAAGTCACGAGCACATTCCAATTCTTTGTCAAAGAATGCCACATCAGGTGTGATGCGTTCAACAAATGGTGAAGTGCTTCCCCTTTCAGTCCACAGAATGAAATCACAATATGGTTTGTCAGTAACAAATAGCTGCATCTGCACTTGATGATAGTATGCATGGTCCCGCTTCAGTCTAATTTTTTCTTGCACATGTTTTTCAAGGCAAAAGTGAGCAACAGAATGTACTGCCTCATTAACAGAAAGGTACTTTACAGAAAATGGGCAGTTAATTTCTATGACACCTGAACCACAGCAGCTGCAGGAAACATATCCATCAGGTGAGGCCCCAATAAATGGGTGCAGGGGTGAAATCCTGAATCCAGCTGTTTCTACCATGACATCCGTGTGTGAGAGGCGATGCTGCATTTCATAGTATTTTCTTGCCAATTCCTCGTGCTGGCATCCCCATCTGAAGAAACAACAACTAGATGTACCGCATAGCGGTACAAAATATGACCGCCGCTCAGTCCTGTACATCCGTTCCGCGAAAATAAATCACACTTCAATTTCTCTCCATATTTTACTCCATCCCCCACTCTTGAAACTTTTGTGTATGCTTGTTTGGCATGCCTGAGTGAGTGTGTGCGGCTGCACAGAAAGTATCCTACTGGTGCTGAAAAGGTGAATAGATTGTAGAATAGCCAAGGAAGATGTAGCATTGTTATAAAACCTTTAAAATCTCTAAACAATCACAAGTAGGGCAGTTAATCACAGTTCATCCATTGCAACTGGATTGATGAAAGGTCACTTACACCTGTAGGCTACATTGTATTTGGGAAAAGCAAAAGGTATCAGCATAATGTTAATTATTTATTTATTTATTTATTTTTTGTGTATTTATAAACAAAAACATCTCTGTCAGTTCCATGCCGTTTTCAACAGCTATCAAAAACAAAGGTCATTTTTGGATGGATGGATTTTTTGTGAATGTTTCTTCTTCTACATAAGATTTTAGTCATCTTTAGTTCATGTAATACTTTATTGTCAATGCACAAATTAAGTAACAGTAGTCTGAAACGTTATTGTTAATGCACAAATTAAGTAACAGTAGCCTAGTCTGAAACGAAATGCTGTTTTACATCTAACCAGTGGTGCAAATAACTGACATGTCCAAATGGGCCTTGATGAAATGCGTCGCTAGACTGTTCATACACATTTTAACGGGCCAAAGTTGAAGAGCTTTTGTCCGTTATTGTTCGTGCAAATATAGGCTGATTCATGTTCCCTTGCATTGTGTAACTGAGGCCCATGGCTAGTCTGGCTTTCATCAGACCAAGCTCAATCTTTTAAGAAATCAAAAAATAAATAGCGGGCAGATCAGGCTGGGTTCACCCAGCCTAGTCCATAGGCACCCGATATTGTTTAATTTTCCGATTGAGATATACACGCTCTGGCTATTCTAAATGCAAAAATGCATCAGGCAGTTATGGCAAAACGGTAACTAACAAACTAGATCCTAATAGAAAGCTGTTAGCTTCCCTAAGCTACAGGTAGGATTATAAGGTAGGCCTATTTACAACATAAATTGTCAATAGGCTATGCTGGCGACACAAATAAAATCTCCTTTGGCTTACGCCTTACAGTATCAAGCGGACTTAAACTCCCATATCGTGGCGAAAAATTGTAATAACATTCAAGCAGCTCCATGAGTCAAGGAAAGCGGCGAATGAAGTAGCCAATTCTAGATGGGACCCACTACAGTAGCTTAAGGTGTGTTGCTAAAGCAGCCATAATGAAATGAAGGTGTCATTGTTTGGATACTTCACACACACGTGCTTTTTAATTTCACAAGACTACAACTACCAAGCTGTAATCAAAGCACATCGATTCCCCTCTCACACCATGCACGCACTTAAAACAAAATGAACAGGCGTCTCAGTCTCACGCATGTATAGGCAAAACTGTATCAGACCGGTGTAACGTTGGTAAATCTTCCATTGCACAGAATGATTTTGTAGCACGTGCAATAAATGACAGTCGAAAGATACAAACAGTGCTGCTATCAATTTGCTTGGTATAACCGCATTTATAGTTTTCTACAAATGCAATCAATCAAATGCCTCCATCACTCAACTAACGCTAACGGTAACATTACCTAGGTCCTTATTGATATTACAAGATTAACGTACCTGCAGTAAAAACCAAGCATGTCCGATAAACATCCTCAGATTTATTTCGGCTTCAAGAAGAAATGGGAATTACACTTCATGTGAACATCGTCCTATCCTTATTAGATGTCCGCTGCGGTAAATTACAGTCCTTGTAGGAAGCGTCCATTGTTTTTTCCAACCCACTTTTAACTTCCAACAAAATTACGTCTCACTGCAACGATGCGCCATCTAGTGGACAAACGACTACTTATCGCCAATACTGAAAATGCAGCCATGATGATGATGATGAATATTTATTTTGGCTTTCTTTTAATCCTACTGAATTTGTAATTATGTATCGGCCGTTCTAATACCGATAGTATGTGGGTGCCTGTGTGTGTGCATGTGTATATGTGTGCACCGCCATTTACAGGCCAATGAGTGTACAGTCACTAAATGTACACATAACCTAATTTTTTTAGACCCCCCCATGGATGAAATTCTACGAAACTTGGCATACCCCCAGAGAATGCCAGGTCAATCATACACATAAAATTTGGTGCAGTTCTGAACATCTTAACTGAAGATAGGGGCAATTAAAGCAGAATAATATTGCATTTTCATTTTTTACCGGGGGGTGGGGGTGCAAATCACAAATGAGTGATTATGAGCCAGGTTGATGTGGGCCCTTGAGACCAACATACCATAAAAGATTCTTCATCCTCAGTGCCACGGTTCAGGTAATTATTTAGGAAAAACTGGTTTTTTTTGCGGTTCGGGGGGCCCAGCCCGGGGGGTGGGGGGGGGGGGGGGGGGGGTGCTGGTGGTGGTCCCCGGGGACGAAATGAAATTTTTCCGTAAAAGTCTAGTGGGGCTACATACCCACCAAATTTCATGTACCCCGGTGGTTCGGTGTCCCGGGTATCAATGACCAAAAATTCAGGGAGTAGATGACGGGAAAAATTCTTGAATTATGTGCATGTGTGCGTGTACAAATTTATGTTTATGTGTGTGGGTGTGTGTATGTGCGTGCTTGTGTGTTTGCCTGCGTATGTGTGTTTGTGCATGTGCATGCATGCGTACATATGTCTACTGTGTGAGTATGTGTCATACGTATGATTACTGTAAATGTATGTGTGTGCGTGTGTATCTGTTTATGCACATGTGTGCACATGGAATGGGTTAACATGACCCCTGGAGGCAAACATACGGAAAAAAATTGGTCATCCTAGGCCCTACAGTTATCAAGATATTCACAGAGTTGTCATTTTGCATTTTTAATCTCTTCTTTTTAACACAATGTATGCTTTTATATGTCATGTATCATTTTATTATTTCATGTAACCGTATTGCCCCCCCCCCCCCCCGTCCCCATTTATATAACTCAATAAACAGTTGATCACAAAAAAAAAAGATATTCACAGAGAACTGTGTCTGCCCTACCCTCCTTTCGGGGGGTCCAGTCCAGCGGGGGGGCTACAGATCAAAACGAAGAATGACGGTTCCATGCTATCCATGTGGGGGTACATGCCCACCAAGTTTTGTGTACCCCGGTCTTTCAGTGTCCCGGGAATCCTTGTTGGTGTACGTCACTAAATGTACACATAAATTATTTTATTGTAAGGCCCCCCATGAACGAAAGTACACAAAACTTGGCATGCATTCGGAGGGTGTCATAATGACCTTGTCAGCCAGAGATATTGTGATGAAAACACCTAATTTTTTGCTTTTTAATTTTTAACTAGGTGGCGCTATACATGAAATAAGTGGTAATGGGATGGGTTGACATGCCCCCTTAAGACCAACATACATAAAAAAGGTGGACCTCCTAGGCCCTACGGTTATCGAGATATTCACAGAAAACTGTCTCCGGCCACCTACAGGCCAGTTGGTGTATAGTAACATAAATTAATTTATTGTGTGGCCCCCCATGAACGGAATTCCACAAAACTTGGCGTGCATACAGAGGGTGTCATAATGATCCTACAATTCCAATTTCGTGCAGTTTTGACTATGTTAGGTCACAGATACCTTCAATTACAACACCTCATTTTTACTTTTTTGTGTTTAACTAGGTGGCGCTATACATGAAATGAGTGGTTATGGAATGGGTTGACATGGCCCCTTGAGATCAACATACAAAAAAAAAAAATGGTCCTCCTAAACCCTACAGTTTTCGAGATATTCACAGAAAACTGTGTCTGCCCTACCCTCCTTTCGGGGGGTCCAGTCCAGCGGGGGGGCTACAGATCAAAACGAAAAACGATGGTTCCATGCTATCCATGTGGGGTTACATGCCCACCAAGTTTCGTGTACCCCGGTCTTTCAGTGTCCCGGGAATCATTGACGGAAATTTGGGCATGCGAAAAAGAAAAAAAAAAAAAAATCTGACTAAACCTATATGACCGCCGCTTCGCTGCGTGGCGGTCATAATAATATTAGTTTTGGACAATAGTAATGGTACCTCCCTGCACTTTCAAAAGGATACTACTTGGTTTTACACTCCTGCTTTTTTAGAATAGTACTTCCTGGATTTACCCTCCCTGTTCTTTTACATACATCACATTCACTTGACCATCTGGAAATGACATTTTTACACATAGGAGCAGATACACACTGCATGCCCTATTTTACCCTAATCCTTCTATGCTCATGAATACCTGGTAGCCTCACTGGTGAAACTATGGGACTTTGGGTAGCACATTTGTCTTATCAGAGATACTGCAGGCTTTCTGACATCTGTCTTTGTGGCTGCTCTGAAGGTAGATCCTGTTACCCTACCACTCCTTTGCTCAAACCAGGTTTTGGACTTGGACTGGGCTCGGGTCTCCTCCTCTACAATATCACTCTGAAAACATGACGATCCAAACTGTTACACATAACATTTTAAGTTAGATTTCAGTTATTAGCTCCTGTTATTTTAAACAAAATAAATATGTTCTGTACCTGTTCTTTGGTCACAGTTATGTCTTTAAATAGTGCTTCTGCTCGATCTTGTAACTCTGCCAGGTTGAGGTCTCTTGCCTGCTTGTCATACAGGTTGGTGAGGGGTTCTGGTAGATCCAGCATGACAGCCTTTGGCACATAGGATGCTGCATACTCTTTGACAACAGACAGGACTACTGGTTTGATGATCTGCTCCTCTTGTGTGCGGCATTGGGAGAGGGTGTTGTAGAGTTGGGCTTGCTCAGCAGCGGTCAGAGGTGGGAAAGCTGGGGGGGCAGAATGACCTTTCGAAGATTGTCCTTTTTTATATTGTTGAGAGTTGTTAAAAATGATGTCCTTGCCCTGCTGATACTCCACTTTCTTTACAGAGTCCTCACTTGGGGTGGCCCACTTGCACTTCTTAGATGTTACAGCTATCGCTTCATTTCTGCCATTGTTATGCTGCCATATGCTGAACAACACAGCTGACACATGGGAGCAGCTCTCACCAAGTCCAGCTGTGCAATTGCAGTGGGCTCCCAAGACAACCCCATCATTCCTCACCACCATCCATGGCTTTAACTGCGGGTCATTAAGCCTTTGGGAATGATTAACCTATACGTTACATGAAATTAAAAATGTCAGCTACCTTGGTTGAGAACATCAAAGATACAAACTAGCTACAGATAGCCAGGCGCACCACGGTAGCTAGCCAAGCTAACATAAACAAACAACCCGGACCCCTACTAGCCATGCTAATGTTACACTACCGATTAAACTGGGACACTTACCCTTCCAGTAATGATAAAGCATTTTTTTGCTTGAAGATTCCACAGCTGGATGTTCGTTACAAAGCCAGACTGAGTCCATTTGTAACCCTCCAAACTTTTGTAGGCTTTTAGAGAGTCACCCGAGAAGGACGATGGAAAGTTTATCATCAGGTAGTTATATATATCCGGATACTGCAGATCTGGGACGTCTTTTTCAGCGGAGATACTTGTGAAAAGCACCCCGGGGGCATTGTATGGGTCGGTAATATTTAATCTATTTAATTTTTTAATATAAAGCTCAATGTCATTCGAATTAAAGTGAGATGAGTACTCCGATGGTTTGAAAGCTTCGGCGCTGGCGCTGGTCATTTTTACTGCCAAAATGGTGTTCCGAACACTGGTAGTCACGTGGGGTCCGGATCTCTATTACATATTGAAGTAAACATGTTGGAAAAGTTATTTTGTTTGAATATAGATTGTTAGTATAACATTAGTGGTCATTTTATCAGACTTTTTCATGGCGTAATTAGTGACATTCAAATACGCCGGGAAATGGCGGCAGATTTAAAAAAACAAAAACAAAGCGCGTTAGCTTGATGCCTAGATATGCAATAGTCATACAGAAGGAATTCGCCATTTCCATGAATAAATGTGATGGTCAGATTGTAATTACATACTTTATCATCGTGTAATGTTTTGGATTCGTAGATTTATATAATTAATTGTCCTGAAGTTTAAACTGGGCAATCAGTGCAAGTTAGACACCCCTGCACGATGAGGCAGGAGGTTGTCGATACTCACGGTAAGTAAGTAAAGCTAACGTTATTGATAACAAGGTCAGACAATTTAGAGTCGTGTTGGTTTGGATTCGTAGATTTATATAATTGCTCATTTTTGAAGTTTAAACCTTTTCATGGCATAATTAGTGACATTGGCAAAACGCGCAGGGCTCGAAATTAACTTTTTTTCTCAGTGTCCCGAAGCTGTCCCGAATTCTACTTGGCACTGTCCCGGACTTAACCACCAGTGTCCCAAATTCAAGTTCTTGTTTTTTTCCCATTGTACATAATAAACAGCATAATAATCAGTAACTTGCATCACTTAATTAACTCGTTCTGGTCCACCATGTCAGATCTGAACAATTTATTAAACACCATTTTATTAACATTAATCATCTGCTGTTTCACACAACACTCATTTTCAGAGATTGCGCTTTTGGCTCTTTTTTGAGGTTGCACTAGATGTTCTCATTGTCCATCGTTTTGACTGACAGGGTTGTAAAACATTACGTCAATAATCTATTTTCACGTGTCTTTAATTTCAATGTCAGTTTGGTGTGATGTCATGGCCACAGATCTCAGTGAAAACAATTAACGTGGGAAATTACCACGAAGCTGTCAGATAGGCTACTCTCCTGCCGTGCTCTCACCCTCTTGTGCACACTCAAATGCGTTCCCAATTAAATAAAGTAGCAAAACGGAGTTAGATCTGCTGCAACTATCCCGATGTAACAAGCTGTTTTGACATTGTAAACGTTCTCTAAGAAGAGTGTAAAGCAGTTTGCAGTTGCCACAACGTCGTCTATTGATGGAAAACATAGCGAGCGGTCTATGATAACCTAAATGCTCGGCAGGCCAGATTAAAGTGCGTGGCGGGCCGGATCTATGATAAACTAATAAATGCTCGGCGGGCCGGATTAAAGTGCGTGGCGGGCCGCAGTTTGGACACCCCTAGCCTTAGAACTGCCACAGCGAAATGTCAAATGCTAACTTAAATAACTGTTATCATTGTTATAGGCTACCTTGCAACACTATCGTTTTGTCAAATCGCAGTTGCAGTAGGCTAGCTCAGCATGATATTGGTGACGTTTGTCTGTCACTGACAGAAAACACGCAGCGTTTTAGTCAGAGAGGACTGTCATCTCGTCTGTCATGAAAACAAATGCCATTTACCTGCCTGCTAGTTAGGTAAGTTAACCTCTATATCGGAAAGTGACCCATTAGGCCTACCGCCGTCACTTAATATTCATTTAACCAATTAAATGGCGGATTCCTAAGGAAACGCAAGCACCCAGCCCATTTGGGTATCTTACTATATTTGTACCAAAAATAACATTGTAGCCTACCATGATTTGAAGAGCAGTAGCCTAAACAGTGTTGTAAGGCTGCGTGTAGGCTACAAAACCACTTATTTGCAGATCAGCTGGCTGACGCTGCTTTTGCCAGCTGTCCGTTACGCCAGGGTCAAATGTATAATTTTATCCAGACGAGAAAGATACGTTTAGATTCCCATGTGAACAGTTTAGGAAAAAAGTACCTATTTTGAAATTTGCTTTGCCATTTTTTCTACTGTCCCAGAGTTGTCCCAGACATCATTCTATTGTGTCCCGGAAGCATTTTTTATGGTCCCCGGGACATCGTTAATTTCGAGCCCTGAAAACGCGGGGAAATTGCGGCACGTTAGAAAAAAAAAGCGTGATGCCCAGATATGCAATAGTCATACAGAAGGAATCCACCATTTCCATGAATAAATGTGATGGTCAGATTGTAATTACATAATTTATCATCGTGTAATATTTTGGATTCGTAGATTTCTATAATTAATTGTCCTGAAGTTTAAACTGGGCAATCAGTGCAAGTTAGACACCCCTGCACGATGACGCAGGAGGTTATTGATACTCACGGTAAGTATAACGACCACTGAGGCAATTTTTATTCACATAATTACCACTAGGTTGCTGCCTTTTCTATCCAGTAGGTGGCAGTCCAGGATCAGGAATAGCAGAGCCATGGCTCTATATATATATATGGCTCTGCGGTATCTTATCCTGGACTGCCACCTACTGGATAGAAAAGGCAGCAACCTAGTGGTAATTATACAAGAATAGTAGCGATACAAAAAAAAAAAAAAAAAATACATGAATCCAACCACATAATAACCATTGAAAATAATGCTTTTGCAGAGCCACATTCCAACAACATAATCACCGCCAATTAAACAATTCTTTAGTGTTGAAGTTTTGAATTTCCCCTGGGGGATTAATAAAGTATCCATCTGTCTGTCTAGTCTAGTTTTAATACATTTTATGTATTTTTATTTTTTCAGGAAAATGCCTAAACAGTACAGTAGGGAGGATGTGGCTAAGGCCCTGCAGGAGTTGGAGGAGGGCGGGAGCCTCCGCAAGGTGGCTGCCCGCCACGGAATCCCCCACACCACCCTCCAGGACTGGAGGAAGGGCAAGTATGGCCACTTGCCCCATACCAACCGGGCCCTCATGCCGGAGGAGGAGGCGTTGGTGGGCTACATTTTCTGGATGGCAGCCCACGGGTTCCCCATCACCCGCTCAGTGGCCTTGTTATTGGCCACTGAGATCTGCAAGGCGTCGGGACGGACTTCACCACTGGTGAACATGGAGAAGGGCCTGAGCAAGATGTGGTGGACTCGCTTCCGAGCTCGCCACCCCACCGTGGCCTCGCGGAGGCCTGATCCCCTGGATAGGGAGAGGGTCCATGGGGCCACGGTGGCACGGGTGGACGAGCTCTTCCGCATCTGCCAGGCCCTGTACCAGCAGCATAGGTTTGGCGGGACCCCAGCCCAGATATACAACTGCGGCGAGACGGCCTTTGGAGACAAGGGCCACTCCAGGCAGAGTGTCCTCTGCCGTAAAGGGGACCACGTCACCATCCACTGCTGCGCGAACGCCGCTGGGGAGAGCATACCCCCGTTCATCATTTTTCAGGGGTGCCTCCCCAGCACGGCCTACAGCCTGGAGGGGCCCACCAACGCACTCTACGGCGTGTCGGAGAGAGGCTATATGGACAGCGACTTGTTCGTGAAGTGGCTGGGGCACTTCGTCAAGCACGCCCGGCAGGAGCGGCCCCTCCTCCTCCTCTTCATGGACCAGCATGAGGCCCATGTTGGGAAGGGGATGGTCGACTTCTGTCGAGCCAACAGGATCGAGGTGGTGTGCCTGCCAGCGCACACCACCCATGTGCTCCAGCCACTGGACGTGGCGGTGTACGGTTCATTGAAGGCGGCGTTCTCCCGTTTGGCACGGGAGATGGGGTTGGTGCGAGGAGACCTGGTGCTGGGCAAGCGGCACTTTTCAGCGGTGCTGAAGTACGCGGTGGAGCAGGCCTGTACGCCCAATACCATCAAGAGCAGGTTCCGCTCTACAGGCCTGTTCCCGCTTGACAGGACAGCGGTGGACGACTCAAAGGTGAGTTAGCAGAAAAAAACAGTTTGACATTATGTGAAGTACAATTCATTGGATTAACATATTTTTCTAAACACCTACTAACAGCTCGTCAAAGGCCTCCGGGACCCAAACCATCTCCCGTCTGATACAGACGAGGACCCGGAGGACCTCCCTGACGTCTACACCGCTGACGCCGCTGCCCACACCAGGTCTGCCACCACCTCCGCCGCCGACACCGGAACCGTCACAGTCCTAGCCTCCTCCACCGCCGTAGAGTGCGCTCCATCGCCCGTCTCGTCGCCCTGGGGTCCCGCCGACCCTGCTGTGTTCACCACCACCGTCCCGACACCTTGCAGTCCCAACGCCTCCTCCTCCTCCACCACCACCACCAACGCCGCACCCCCCCCCCACCACCTCCGCTGCTGCTGCCGCAGGCCCCACCACCACCACCACCACCTCCACCTCCGCTGCTGCTGCCGCAGCCCCCACCACCACCTCCGCTGCTGCTGCCGCCCCCACCACCACCGCCGCTGCCCCCACCACCGGGCAGTGTCCCACCTGTAGAAGGTACCCAAATCCCCTGGTGTCAGCCGGTGTCATCCCAGCAGGGTTGGCGGACATCCTTGTGCCCCCACATTTTGACCAGCCAGCCCGGGGGAGGAGGAGAATGCCTCTGCCAGCGAGGGTCATCACTGCAGATGCCTACACGGCCCTCCTGGCAGAGAGGGAGGAGGAGGACAGGCGCAAAGAGGCAGAGAAAAGAGAGCGGGCAGCACAGCGGCTCCTCCGGCAGCAGCAGGTGGCTGAGCGGGCAGCAGAAAGGGCAGCCCGGCAGGCAGAGAGGGCAGCTGCAAGGGCAGCCCAGCAGGAACAGAGGGCAGCACAGCAGGCGGAGAGGGCAACTGCACGGAGAGCAGCGGGAAGCAAGCCAGGCAGCGTTACGCTCTGCACGGGAGGACCCAGAGCAGTATTGCACTCTGTGCAAGGACATAGCTCCGCCTGGGTCCTCCTGTGACATTCACGAGTGACTGCAGTGCGACCTGTGCACCCTCTGGTACCACACAGAGTGCCTGGAAGTCAGTGTGGTACCAGAGGGTGAATGGTACTGTTATAAGTGCCAGGACAGTCGCTCCAGGTGGCACTGGAACTGGAGCTGTAAATATTGTATATATTGTAAATAGTGTAAATATTGTACATACTGTATATAGTTCATTGATTTTTTATTATATATTAATATATTTATTTTGTTTTGTGTTATGTTCTGTGTGTTCTGGTCTTACAAAGGGCTTCTTGAAATGGCACTTAATTCAGTACACGTGTTGTGTTCTGTGTTTTAGGTCTTACAAGTGCCCACTGCTCTTTAATCTGATGCATTCTCTTACTGCCCTGTAACTGACCCTGGGCAATACTGCGCCAAACCAGAGGCGGCAGACTGTACGGAACATGGTGTCATTCGCCCCTTCCATGTACTGTGAACCAGAACTGTGTTGCGCACCCATATTTCACAAGTGTTCTTAAATGTGGCACCTTTCTATGTTCCCTTCTTTGCAGTGCCTTGATGCACTTAGTATTTTTAATAATAAAAGTGGTCACCGCCGCACTTGCAATGACTTGTGGAGTTTCCATTGACTTATTCAAGGAGAAGGCTACAGAGAAGAACATGGAAGTACCAAATGACTTGCTGGTAAGGCTAAGCTACATCTAAGATAAATCCTAAAATAATCCTTACCACGTATTGATCAACAGATATATCCATTAACTACATAATCTACCAACATCAAACAATTTAAATATACGTTATACAGTGTAAAATGTGTGTTTAAATCGTACCCAAAAGCGGTGTACGGAACACTGTTAAGGGACAAAATTTGGCGAAATCAGAGAAGATCAGAGACTCGTGTTAATAAATCACCCATAGGATTGGTCACAATGTTCGGAGATAACCCAATCAGGGCTTATTTTGTAGACAAGAACCTCCTCTTTCAAATGAGGTATACAGGAAGTCTATTGGACATCGTATTGCTAAATCATCCGATCGCAAGTGCAATACCGTGCAATACCACGCCAAACCAGAGGCGGCAGACTGTACGGAATATTGTGGCGACTTTGCTAGCTGTGCACTTCATCTCTCCCTGAGTGTTGGTGACACGCCCATTTTTGGGCCTGTCCTGTGGTTCATGGACTCGTATGCTTTCAGAAAAATAAAGTGTCTAATATCTGTAAGCGTTTGCCTGAAATTTGATCACAAATTCAATCTGATTACAGAAGCGATCATGAAATGGAAGCCAGGGCTGGAAGAGGAGGTGGAGCTCCTGATAGCTGAGGTCTTAAAACATGCCCCTGCAGCCCACACCAAAAGTTTGAGGTGAGTTGAAACGAGAGAGGCAAATATCCCTCTAAATCAATTATACGAACATGCCGACTATTATGGAACAATTATCATATTTTTGTACACCACCTCAAAGTGATATGCAGATCCATGCCCTACTTTTTAAGCTTGTTCACAAGACATGGTTACTCGTCTTCATCTTCAAGCAATAACCTTGGCGGCTCGACACCATCTACACGATGCTGTTTTGTTTTTTTTAAACCGGTTATTATTTTCCCCTGTCATGATTTATGTGCACAATGTATCAGCCTTTTGTAGCCAAGTTACTGAAGCACACCATTATCTTAACTTAGTTAAACATTAGCTAAGCTTACTACAACCTATGACTGACGCATGCTAATGTTTTCTCCAATAGTGCTCAGACCTAATGCAATACGTAGGCCTAAGCATTTGAAATTCCACATAAGTCACATACCTTGAAAATGAACTTTAGTACTTTAACAGCTGAATTTTAAACCAAATTGCATGTAGTCTCCTTTTTTCATGTGACAGCTTAACAAACTGTTTCAACGTTTTGTCTTCTACGCGAATTAGGCCTAAATGTGAAGCCTCTGCACGGCCTGCGGCACGCCATCGACTGGTCTGGCATATGCACTACTGTACTTTTAGCCGCTTTCACCTCTGTGTGCATGCAAGTTTTTTCCTTACCGGTAGGCCTATCGTTAAAGTTGTGAAAGCGGTAAGAGGAAATACACCCGATGGTTTTGTGTAGACATAGCCCAATTCTAGGCGAGACATCTTTGTGCAACAAGCTACAAAACTCCAAAACAATTAAGCTTATAGCCAAAAACGCATGAAATCATGGTTCACTAACATTACAGCTATAGCAGCAATGTAAACTGTAGGCCTACAGTTTAGTTGCAATATGCTGGTGAATCAACACAAGATTATCTCCATGTTTATAAAGTAACTGTCAGACGTCGTACATTAAATGTGCATACCATATAACGGATCATACCGCGACCATTTCACTCGCGTTATATCAACGCATTTGCAATACTCAATAATGCTTCTAACGAGCACAGACTGATTACAGTATGAACTAAACTTAACAAAGGAGCAGTATCAATACTTACGGCCGGGTAGGCTATCTGAACGCACAGTTATAATAATAATATTAATACAGAAACACCATCTGCATCTCCAGTCCACTGCTCCGTTATTCCCGCGACTTGGTAGGATACCGTCGGCGCCGGCATCCTCACACTTGATCTAGGCTACAAGTGCAAGGGCGAAGGAATGACCCAGCAGCAGCAAAAAAGTCTAGCGTAACCAGCTATTGGCATATCCTATTTTAGTTTTGACTGAATGTAAAATTAATATAAATGCACTCACCTGTTCTCTTTTATTTGTTCTTCACAGGGTCGGATGGAACAGCAGGTGGAAGACCATCCGCAAAATTGAATTTCCACATTATTTTAAATAAAATATAATTTGTTAGTGTACAGTTGTCTTTTCTTTTGAATAGGCTCAACATTAGCAACAGCCAGTCAAAATGCAGGTAAAATATGAATGTGGCTTGTCAAGGCTATCTCAACTAGATTTTGTGCGTGGCAGTCATAAATTGATACTTGTTAGTGCAGCTGTCTTGAATAGGCTTGGGGGTCAACATTAGCAACAGCCACCAGAATGCAGGTATATGAATGTGACTAGATTTTGTGGATTCTATGGGCAAATGAGGACTGCACATGCAGATCCGCCCTAACGTGCTGGCGACATTATGGCAACCTTTCTCAGGAAGGTTGCTACAATGTCGCCAGTATGTCTTTTGGTTGCCGCGACTTGGCGGTTACGTGCGAGAAACGTTGCCAAGATATGTTGCGGCAACGTAATCGCGTCTTTCACCCGCACGTATCGGCAACGTTAGAACTTGCGTGGCGGCAACGTATGTTTGGTAATAAAGTTACGTACCCGCCACGTAACAGCGACGTAACTGTGTTAGCTGGGTGTTGTGAGTTGCTCCCTCCAGCTTCTAACTAGATAAGCAATGACAAACAGGATGTTCTGGTGAACATAGGCAACTCAACTAATTCATTTTCACCTAAACAAAATGACAGTGTTGAGAGTGATCGTGCTTACTGCATGTATCCCAGACGGCACACATAAATCTTACCGATGTCGGGCCGATGAATGCCGTTACAGTCTAGAAGACATCGCATAGGAAGCGTTTGCTCATTGGCAAGACATCGCCGGGATGTCGGCAAATCATCGAAAACGACAATGAGCCAATGTTTCAACGACTCATCGTTTGCTCATTGGCAAGACATCGCCGGGATGTCGGCAAATAATCGAAAACGACAATGAGCCAATGTTTCAACGACTCATCAAAGCTATGCCCACCCCCGGCTTATACGACCTTTATTTATTTAGGTCGGAACTTGAGATTGCACATTTTACACTAGGCTATACATGATTAGATCTATAAAGACACAAGAAAGATGCCAGAAATATTTTCAGTTCATTTTATTGAATGTTTAAAAAAGTCTGAATGATGAAAAAATGCTGTTAGAAAATGTTCCCCCAAAAATCAGGTTATTTTTCTGCAAGAGACAAAAACAACAATTAATTCACCGCAACACTTTCATCTTTAAAGTCTACCCTTACCGAACCACTAGCGAGCTCGTAGAAATAGATTTCAAACCCATTAGCATTACCTCAGCTGATATTTCAATCAAGCAGAGGCGAGGTAATGCCGTTACTTGGCTAGCGCGCTAACGCCGGCCAAAACACGAACTCTTGGAAGTGACTAGAGAAAGTTGGGACTGAAACATAGCCTACATTTGCTCTGTGCATTTCCTCTGTGCAAAGGCGTTATGATGACACGACCAGCAGGTTAGCTCAGCCAAGACAGTAACGTTAGCTAATAGCCTAGCTCCCACTCCTCTCCATACAAAAACGACAGCCTTTCCTGGGTTAAGTCTCACGGTCAAATAATAACTTGCTATTCTTACACCCAAGCATATTGCTGTCCTTGTACCGGTAATCATGGATGCTGTAGTGTTAAAATTTCGCCATAGCCGCTAGCTAGGTTTAACATATTTTTCAGTGATAGCTCAACTAGCTAACGTGAATTAGTTCACAACAAAGTTGTAATTACCCCAAAACAGCTCTTTATAAAGTAATGTACACCAAGTTATGGCTTAGCCTAGCAGGCAAATATATAAACAGTCATACAATTGACACAATGCCAATTTTCTGACAATTTACATGAGTGAATTTACCAACCTGAAAATCGCTGCTCCAGGAGGCTGATCTGACGTGCCTGGCTGCCTGCTACACACGCAAAAAAAAGAACAGACAGATAGAGCGGGATCTACGTTGGGTAGTAGGAACGATCAAAAGCCAACATACATGGAAGCTGGGGTAAAAAAAAACAGATAGCGGGATCTGCTTTGGGCAGTAGGAACGATCAAAATCCAACATACATGGAAGCGACTTCAGGCCGATACCCCTGCGACATTATCATATATGGGAGGATTCCATGCGGATCTGAAACCGACATCGGGCAGATGTATGTGTGCTGTCTGGGATGCACATACCAGGGTTCTTTCACCTGCACTACCGTTGATATTAAACCAGCCTTTCAGGGAAGTTAGCAAGTATGTATGGCTAACAGTGCTAGGATATGCTCATATATCTATGGGCTAAGCTAGTTAGGATAATGATTGCTAGTGAAAGTTGGCTTCCACAAAAACTTAACATTGACATGGGAAATGACGTGGGGAAAGTAGATAAAACACACACACAAATCATTTCCTTACCATTTATCACGATAGTCATGCATTATTGAAGGAGTTTGAACTCCATTTAAAATATCTGAATTCATAGTTAACCTAGGCTAAGTTGCTAGCGAATGCTAATGTTAGCCTTTAAGCCAACAATCTGACTCCATTACTGTAACATAGGGCTGTAACAATACACCAACCTTACGATTCGGTTTGTATCACAATTTTTGACCCACGGTTCGATACGAATCTCGATTTTTTTTTTTTAATTTTTTTTTTTTTTTTTGGGGGGGTGGGGGGGGGGCTAGACATTTTATTAAATAACATTTTAATAGCCTTAGATTAGAACACCAGAGGATTACAATATATCTATTATTTTATATCCTGATAGAAAAATATTTTTCTGAATGACTGATATTTATGACAGCACACTTTATGCAGATTAGCCTATAGCCTAGGCCTACTATTTTTTATTACAACTCTACCTCTTTAATTCAGCTGTCTGGTTGAAGCCTGGAAATATTGTACAAAGTAGCATAGTTGGCTAGCTTAGCCTATCATAGTCTGATTGGACTGTTCAGTTTCCCCATGTGTGTTTAAGTTTCAAGGTTTCAAATTAGCGAGACTTATCGAAATAAGCCAGGTTTGGCCTTTAGCGAAGTTGATGGAATACCCCCCTGGTGCAAAAACCAGGCGCCTGGTGCTTAAACCAATCAGAATGACACCTGTCATTCCCTTTAGAAGCAAGCACTGCAACTTCAAACAGCACATCTGTATTTTGATAGTCAGTGGCGCATTTCAAGGAATCAAATTGAAACACAACTACCAAAGTAGGGAGAGAGAGAGAGGGAGAATGGTAGAGGGAGATGATAGCTGGAACAAGTTACCAACTATTACATTTTGGTTAAGCAATCTACAAAATCCCATACAATAATTGCTGCATATAATCAGCAAGTTACATTGTGTTGTCAACCCTTCCTGAAGCATACATTCTACTAGTTATACCAGGGTCTCCAACCTTTTGGGGATTGAGGGCTACCTGAAGGATCCAAAATCATAGGGCTTATTTGAAACAAACAGACCCTAACTCCTTTTTTGCGAGGGTGATCCTCCTAAATAATAGACCTATGTGATTTTACATTTAAGTTATCAATATTATGTAGGCCTATGAGCCTTTATATATTAAGCAACTGTATTTTCATCTGATTCTTCAATACATCAATATCAATATGCAACACTGACCGTTTTTGTTCAGTTAGTTCAATTCAAAGTTTCCATGAGGAATCTGATTTAATTTTTTAAACGAAAAAAGCCATCTTTAATGCAATTAATAATGTAGATTACAAATAGCATGCCCACCATTCATAATTCAGAGGTTGTTTAAGTTCTGATTTCAGTGAACAATTCGGTTGTAACATTCAATAGCAATCACCAACACCATTCTAACTTAGGAAGACGCCTTATTGCACATCTGAAATCTCTCCATGATCTGACAGTCCTGTTGGTATGCCACAAGATTTTCAACGCTATTGCTACACCAGTAGGCTACGGAGGAGAAAGGGCCCGTGACCTAAAGCAATTGTTTTTCAGTCCTTGAACAATCATGCACGAACCGTACGGACACGGAATAGCCACAGAACTTTTGCAGAGATATGCTTGCATTGGCTACACCAGATGAGCAAGCTAATATAGCCAATATTACAGATGCATGGCCTACAATTAAATATCCACAATGGAGGATCTTTTAGAGCGTGATCTGCAGGCGACTTGTTGGCTATTTTTAGAAAGTGCGCTGTGGGCACCGTAAAGGCAGCGGGCACCATTTTTGGAGACCCCTGAGTTATGTCAAGAAATAGCCTTTGTTTCAGTCGAATACAGCTAGTACTAGCTTGCTAAGTAGCACTACGAGAACCACTGATAGAAAATAATACCTCAACATTTTGAAGGCTGATATTGTTATGCTTAGGCTGACACATTCCTTTCATTATACGGTTGTCTCCCTTCCTTCGCATGGGACGGAACAGTGTTGCAGATGTGGCCAGACGTTGACCATGGGAGTGGGGGCTACTTTTGGTAGTAGGCTACTAACGTTCATCTCTGCATCCATGGTGTTTCTAGTCCTCAGTACCAACGTAACGGCCGACTCGCTTCTCTGCTGTGTAACAATGTTGCAACCTAGGGAGGGTGCGTCGCTAACGTGTATGCTTGTGTTCCAGTCAACGAAGATATGTGTAGCCTACTTCTATCGAAATACTCATTTTAATGAAGGCCCAATGGGAAATGTAATTGAGTAAAGAGTACAATTCTAGTTCAAATATTTACTCGAGTAAGAGTAAAATTACAGCCTTAAAAAAGGAACGTGGAAAGTATTCGTTACCTGAAAAAAGTACTTTTTTTTACTCATTTGCGTTACTACCCACCACTGCATGTTAGACATCCCAATATAAGCCTCTGCCAGGGTCGGTGTTAGCGGGTGGGGGTGGGGCATAAGCACTGACCGGGGGGGTTTGGTGGTGGCACCTCACCTCACTTTTATTAGTTATTTTTCCAAAATTGCCATTTAAAGGAGAATTCCGGTGTGATGTTGACCTAAAGTGTGTTGAAACATGATACCGAGTGTGAACGTATATCATACCTGTTCATTCTTACTCGTCGCTCGACTTATCGTGACTAAATTCAAGATGGCTGCAAACGCTAAACTTCATGAAGATACTGTCTGTATAAATCGTCTTGTAAGTAAATTACCAGTGCTTTTTCAATGTCTCGTTTTAAATGTCAGGGCCCTTGGAAGTCTACCAATGAAGTGTGGAGATACATTGAGCCTCGTAAATGGTGTAAAACAGTGATTTATTTGCATGGCTAGCCCGATGCCGAAGCACCACCATTGAAAAAGCTGTTGGTAGCATCTGCTAACTAGCGCCAGATTTTGGAGTGCAGGGGACAAGCCGAGATGGGCTATGAGACAAACGTTCACACTCGGTATCATGTTTCAACACACTTTAGGTCAATATCACACCGGAATTCTCCTTTATTGGCATCCTTCGAGCCTTTTGGATAACTGAAACAATATGATCATGGGGGGAAATAGTGCAAGGACATACTGGTCATAGTGTTTAATAGACCAGCACACAGCGTTAAATAGAATAGTTGTGTAACAGGGTGGTACATAGGAAGGGCCAAGGGGCCAATCACAGTAGCCTGACTACGCCACCCTGAGGCCTAGTGCATCAGGGAATCTTTAAGAGATTGTACCGCTTTCAGGTTCGTAACTACACAGTGGACATGAATTACAGGAAAACAATATTTATTAAGACAAAGGTAGGGAAGTGGAGATCTGAGGGTGGCAACTATGGAAGTTCAGACCAATACCATGCAAGCATAAAGAAAAGGTTCACCTGTTACACAGCAAAAGTACACAGTAAAGCTACAAGGAATACACCAAAAACACCACACATGTGCTTAAACTAGACCCCCTCAGAGCCACCTCCCTACTAAATAAAGATGAAAGTTACACACAGAAGGACAAGACAGGCAACACAAAAACCAAACATAAAATAACCAAAGCAAAACCAAGACAAGACAAGACAGCAGCACGACCCATGTTCCCCATCAGCATGACTGCTGCCTAAAAGAACAGAACACAGAAGATTAAACAAAGAACACACCACAATATACATAACATAAAGCCACAAATGTCTATGGGGAGACAGCATACCCGACGGTAGCAGGCAGGGGCTACACCAGTGGAGTCTACATTGCTACTGGCTACTGCCCCTCTTAAGTAGCACTCCACTGGTGCCAGATTGCTCAAATGCCTATGCCCCGCCCCCTTCATTAGCACTTCCAGGTGCTATGGGGAAATAGCAGGCAGAGAAGGTCTACCTGCTACAATCGAATGTAACCGGCAGACTAACTGCTGTACCAAGTTTGTCCTCCTGTTCTCACCGTAGCTCCTCTCCTATCGGTCACGCCCTCCAGTTAGCTTGCAGGTGGCTATGTACTCATTAGCGTCAATGGCACTTTCTATAAGACCGGCACCGGAGGTGGGCTAGTAAGTGATCCCTAGGCTCCGTACGTCCTCCCTACACTGTGTTCGCTGTGCTGTCACCTATGAAAGGTATGTGCCAATGCTCCTTTTTTACTGCAAACATGTTATTTTAGCCAGCTGTTTTTAAAGTGCAACTGTTTGACAACAGGTATTTGGCTGTGTACCAGACGCTTCCGGGTAGTGTTTTGTTGATCTACCGAAGGTATTTACAAGCACTACACCGTAGATGATTGAACTGTATGGTCCTTTTGTAAATGCCTTCACGCACATTCACAGCATTGTCTTTAACGTAGGTCTTGACTGAAAAGACGCCGTGTACGCCCAGGTTGCACTTTCTATTGGGAGATGCGTTAAGGGAACATTGGCTGTATATCTCAGTAAGGTTTGCCATGTAATATGTGTGTGTGCATGTGTACATATGTATGTTTATATGCATGTTTACAGTAACTGGATCTACTATAATGTGTCATGTTTCGCTGTAAGTCCTTGTGATTTAACTAGCCAATAACCTTTTATTATGTTGTATGTGAGCTATGCTTGTGTGTGATTTTATGTAGGTTTGCGTACTGGAGAGATACCAGGGAGTCCCATTTCCATTCATGTTGAGTGCTGTATTCCTAGAGGTAAAAGGAAACCGTGTTGTATTGTATCTGTATTGGTTTAGGCTGTATTTACCATAAACAATGGATTTTAACTGTGTTTGTTTACTCCTTTAGAAAGATTGCCACTGCTGCTTTGCCTCCTGTAGATTTAAGTAATTGTAGCTCTTGCCTCATTTTGTTTTCTTTATTTTGTTTTGTTTGTCCGATTGATTTGGCCTAAACATAGGCGTGGCTGGTTTCATTTATTTGCCCTCCGTCGTGGTGTGTCGGCAACAGGTGTGGTATTGGGTGCCCCAGTATTTTGCTGCGGTAATGTGTGATGGTAGTAATGCTAACATCTAGCTTTCTTGACCCAGCCAGTTATTGCCAATAGCAACCATATCTTCCCTTCTCCCCTCCAGAGAAACAGAGTGTTGCAGCTGTTCCGCGGGGCAGGTCGCCGGATCTGAGTCCTCCTCTTCGTGTACGTCACACAGTATTTGTAGTGGTAACGTGCACCTCACTATTTACAGTGATCACTCTTTGTAGTACCTGTGCCTATGCGAGCGTGTGTGTGTGTGTGTGTGTGTGTCTGTGAATAGGCAACAGAATCCGCAGCACGGGTGGTGTGTCGGTCTCACTCCTCTTCCAGGACAGGTAACCGCTCCCGAACAGCTGATCAAATTAACCCTACTTGATTACATGTAATATTCCTGGTGGCAGCCACTACCTTCCTCTTGCTGGCCTATTGGGCCTAATATGTACTGCACTCCATCCTGAGAATCAAACCCAAGACTGACTTTTTAACTGAATTGCTTGTGAATAAATATTGTTTATTTTTTCATTGAAATACCACGTCTCTGTCATTACTGGCTTATCTGTGTGCGAGAGCCCTCTTGTCTAAATCAAGGTGTTGGAGGTCTAGCTAAAATACATCTTGGTGTGAAAGGCCCCAAGTGGCGTAGTCGAGCACTCTATAGTCAAGACTCTTGTCATCTGACTCCCGTGGTCACAATCGCATAGGCTTCAATACAAGCAAATAGGCTATAACAGACACCCCTATCAGGCCTGGGCTACAGCTGAGTGCAAAATCTCATCATCACTGTGTCTTTCCATTCATTTGGAAATGTTCTTGTAAGATCCTGCTCAAAAGCCAATTGCACATAGGGCCTTCTGATAATATTGCAACATTGAACATAGGCTATGTGATCGCTCGAAATGTTCTTTAAAGTACATAACTCGACACATTTACGATTGGATGGATTCCATGGACCCAATTTTCACCTCAACAAAGGAACCAATCACAGAACGGAAGGAGGACAGCAAGACGATGACACACTGAAGCGGTTATGAGCTACGTACAGACGCATTTGATAGACATTCGTAGCACCCAATAAATGGTTCTGAGCGTTCGTAAACCACGTCTCAAATACGAGAAAATGAATGTGTAGTTCCCAGACCCAAATTCGATGAGATGAGGTCTGGCGTCAGCCAGGCTATGTGGCTAGGCAGAGGCACCAAATGTGATGGAAAGTTTAAGAGTGAACAGGACACTCGGCATGGCTTTTAGTATCTGCTCAGACAGTTCACTTTTATTGACTGTTAGTTTACTTTTTGAGTTTAGAGATGTACTGTTTTACAGCAACAGGAATGCCAACTCCACAACTGTTGCACTTCCCAGCCAGTTGGCGTAATAGATTGCCCACTATGAATCAGTGACAATAATTCAAAGACAAACAATCCAAATGGATGACTTATTTAGAAATTTAAGCTAGGTAGCATTTCATCACAGATAAATAATTTTGTATACACCTGAAACTGGTGTGTGCACAACCTCTCAATTTAAATTAAAAAAAAAAGTAAAAATAAAAAATCAGGTTGTCACATTAATACCATCTAATCAGTTAAGCCAATTAGAAGCCAATTATTATGACATTATCAATAGTTTCTTATTTAAAATGCGCAAAATTGGAAATTTCCTTGTTTGAGGTATCTTGTCAAGTAACCTGAAATATTTCACAGGTCAGAGAACATAGACAAATTTAAAGTCTAGAAAAATCAGTCCAGCAAAGGAAAATAAACTCTCTACTGAGGCAAAGGGGCTTGACCATGCAAGGGTACCACAGACAGAGACAGAGATTTTGTGCTTTATATAACTATATATAGTTAGATAGATGTCATCACAGTGTTTCACAGAAAGTATTTTACAGTATTTTGAAAATACAAAAATACACAACACTGAAGTATTTTGATACAAAATACGAATGCATTTTCATTATTTCAATAAAATACAAATTTTTTCCTTTAGATTACATGCATGTTGCATGTTTAGGTGTCACAAGAAAGCTGTTAAATGTTTGGCTGAGAGGTCCTGAATTTTCGCTACTCTAATTTTGTTGATAGAATCTCTCAAAGCTTGATTCAGATGTGCAAATACATTCCAGTTGAGTTTGCAAGGAAGCCAAGATCTCTGAGACCTCGACCGCTGAAAAATATCTGAACTGAGTCAGTTTATGTTGTATACTGGTTCTGTTGCACTGGTCCCATATTTAGAGAGTAATTTGTATAACAACTTTATGTTGTTTTCTACAGGTATGTGCATCCTTCTCCGTCCTCTACTGTGCTCTTCGTATAGCAATTATGCAAACACACTGCTCAGAACATTTGTTAGCCATGTTGGAGAGCTTTATGGCAAAGATGTCCTAGTGTATAATGTGCACGCACTGGTCCACCTATCGGCAGATGCTCAACGTTATGGTTGTTTAGACTCTATCTCAGCTTTTCCCTTTGAGAACTATCTGTGTAAACTGAAGAGGTTTGTGAGGAAGCCAAACTTTCCCTTGGCACAAATAATAAGACGTTATATGAGGTTGAAAAGATCAGTTCTGTTCAGTTGCCCCGTAAGGATTTAATGAATCAGCATTATGTCGGACCTGTTCCTGATGGCCTTCAAGTAGCAGCACAGTACAGGAGACTACAGACTGAGGAGTGGATAATGAAAGTTTCCACGGGTGACAATGTTTTTGCTATTGGTGGAGACATTTGTGTCGTACATAACATCATTCAGTCTTCGGATGGAATTTATGTTGTGTGTAAAGCCTTTGCAGAGATGGAAAGTTTCTTCAGCTATCCGATGAGCTCCGATTTCCTCAGTGTGTTTATTGTGTCTCAGCCTATAGGGCCATTTAAAGTGGCCAAAGTATCAGAGGTTTCTCACAAGTGTCTGCTTCTGCCTTATGAAGATAGGTATGTTGTTATGCCCCTATTGCATAGTCACAGTTGTTGTCAGACCTGTTGCTGTCCCCTTGCCCCCATGTATACAGACAGACCTTACTGCCCTGTAACTGACCCTAAGCAGATGGGCCAGACCCTTGAGTAGTCTTTCTGTCAGAGGTTTCTTCCTATATGCATCTCCAATTCTAGGGAGTTTTTCCTCACCCCTGTTACTCATGGACTCTCTCTGAATGTTTATGTTATGAAGCTACTTTATGGAAAAAACACCTTTAAACTCAACAAGTTTTTGCAACAGTTTCAATACATTCTTAACTCTTTTTTATAGCTGCTCAGCTTCACATCCTGACTCTTTTAGAGCACATCCGAGAACAACAAATCCAACTTACTGTTACTGTAAATGTGCAGGTTTCCAGCTTGAGCTGCAGGGCAAAATCCAATCACCGGCAGATTGGTCTGGGTTTTCCCAGTCTAGCATTTTCTAACAAAAATAGGGGGAAAATGCACTTTTAAAAAACCGCTCCCTCCTTTCCTAAAAATCCTACAGATGAAATATAATTCTGGCCACTGTAAGCCTTTGGTGCTGTTGTCTGTCCTCTGGAAAAGACATGCGTTATAATTGACATGGACTGATGCTGCAACATTTTCTTTTTCAGATGTTTTTACTACTTGAATTTACAGAGAGCAAAACAGTCAATATTATCCCTGAGGCCTGGTTCGAAGATGGAACCACAAAATGGCCTCCTTATAAAAGTGATGAACGGGTCAATAGAGCAGTTATAAAGTGAGAGGAACCAGGAGAAAATTGGAGACAGTACCATGTTCGTGTTCTCTCAAAATCGGGTAAAGATATATTTTAAAGGTTAAACCCACTGACTTAGTAACTAAATTAAGTAATCAGTTTTCACAGGCGCCTAGAGTTTCAGTTGTGTTTAAGGGTGTCACAATTTTTTATTTTTTTTTAAATCGAAATTGATCAAAATTACATCTCAATCCCAAACTGCGAGCTCAAAGGTAGAACCGACGATGCCGCCACACCCCCAATATCACATCCAGCATGTATGCCAAGACGCAAAAACATGTGTCGAATTGCGGCGTCAACATTCCTCCAATTTTAGGTTGCTGCATCCAGTTAAAAAAAATACACATCAACTGACCCAAATCGAAGCCTCTCTTGTTACTCTGATATCACAAGTGTTTAAGTATTTTGTTGTTCCATCACGTCAGTTAGCCTGACACTAATGTAGCCTACTAACTTAGCAAGTAAAAAGATGATCTAGTTAGCCTACAGTCCAAAATGACTTTAAGGCTTAAAATGCACAATTGATAAGTACATATTCCATGAACACTAACCTTGGGTCTCTTCAGAGTGTGCACAAATAATCAAATTATCATTCTGTGTTGAAAAATGAAATGAGATAAGGAATGCATTAATAGTAATATTTTTTTTAAAAAGATCGAAAATCGAATTTAATCAAATCTTATCGTGACTTTAAAATCGAAAAGTAAACCGAATCGAGGATTTGGAGGATCGTGACACCCCTATTTGTGTTGCTTAAAGTGATAGTCTGGAAGAACCATGCCCCTGAGCTCTGTTGGTTGGAAAAAGAATGACAGAATTTGGCACAACTTACAACGATAGCGATATTGCTATGTACCATAGTAATGTTATACACCATTAGAAAGGTAGGAGTTTTGGGAATGTCTTAATTAAATTTAATCAAAAATGCTCTCCTCCGCCTTTGGTGCTACCCTGACCTCTAGCTGCAGTACAGTAGGTAGATGCAAAATGTGGTTAGTTCAGAAATGCTTGCAATCTGCCAGGAAGACAAAACTATGTTAATAAGGTTTGTATGAAGGGCTGAAGTCCTGAGGTGCCAGCAGTAAAGGTGGGAGTTGTCACATCTTCTCACAGTAGACGTACAGCTATAAAACAACAACTTTTCAGTGATGCTGACGGTTGTTTATCCCTTGCCTTTAGATAATCTATCCAACGAAGACTGCCAGATGAGACCGCAGCCAAACTGGCAGTCAGAATCGTTTTCTACTGGTATGATCATCTATTTTCCTTTAATCATTTTGTAAGCACTTTACATGTAAGCAAGATTTTCCCTAAGTTTGTAAGACATTTGTGTGATTACTTTCCCCATTGTAAATCACTTTGGTAAACTACAGGTTGTTTTAATCTGCTATAGAAATAAACTATGACAGTCACTAAGGTTCACCTTCTCAGAATTCACAAATGATTCAATCTTTTAAGGCGAGACACTACAGGTGAATAGGGTAACATTTTTAACAAGCAGATATCACTATGAAACTTACCAAGTTGATTACTTACATTAATATGAGAAAAAAATGTATTACAAGTTTTCTGTAATTTAATGTTTACATATGCAAATTAGGCATTATCTAATTAAATATGCGCTAATTTGCATACATTTTCAAGCAAGAAACCTGAGCATTGGATACAGCCAGGTTCAAAATTATGTTTTCATTGTGTTCAGATAATCGATGTTGAAAAATGTACAGAGGGATTTATGAATATCTACTTTAGTTATCCTGTAAATCAGAATATAATGTCAATAGCCCTAAAAAAATCGATTTTTGCCATGTTTTTAGGCATAAAATGTCATGTACAGTGGGTCCCAGTTAAGTTTGGACGGGTTCCTTCATGAATCACGCACCCCATTTTCTCAGCAGAAATGGCACAAACTGCAGTTGACACAAACAACCACAAGGTGTCCACTTGGGAGTTCTGCCACTACTATTTTTGATGCGACTTGACTTGCTGCTTCCATGACGCAGCGGGGGCACGGGAACTTAAATTGATCACGGTAGTTTAAGCTTACACTTGACAAAACATTTTAATATGAAAATGTAGATGGAATTGTTGTAAAATGGTGCAGCTCCTTTAAGAAAGCTCCGTGCGCAGGGATGGAGAGAGAGAAAGTGAGAGGGGATATGTGTGTTAGAACTTAGATGCGTGTGGAAAAAGTATGTGCTGTTGAGACCGGAGCGAGTCATATTCAAAATAATGCAAAAAATAAATCCGCAGATAAAACCAATTATCCTCATTTATTGCAACCTCAGCATGCCTGCTTGCCGACGTTCAAACGAAAAAGATATCAAAGCACCTTTTGCGTTTGAATGTAGCACGAAAAAATGTTTAAACAGCTGGACAAATGATTTAGCTAATTGATTATAGCCTGTACACAAAAAATGGCATTCTTCAATCTCCTTCACTGACGCCTATGGAAAAGGCTTAACGTCCCAAAACAACGATCAATGATCATCAAATTTCTCTCTCATATTGCTCCTCATAACCATCTATAAAAAAGTGTTTTTTCTTTTCTTTTTGAGCACGTCCGAATCCCAGGACATAACGCACTGGACCTTATAATAGGCTCGAGATATAATTCCAAGGGGGCAGATATGGGCCTACTGCACTTAAAACTTAAAAAGATTGAACGAAGCTTCCCGAACTTTGAAATTGCGATCAGTGACTGGCATCGGGTGAACGAAGCTTTTCGAAGTTGAACAGGCTATTAAAAACTATTTGCGCACCTCATGTCACAGGAGAGACTGGGCTCTCCCTTCTATGAATTGAAAAAGACGTTATAGGCTACCTGCAAACTGGCCTATTTCATTGCTGAGTTTGCGGCAAAGCAAGAATTTTTTTTTTTTTTTTCCTGAGTCAGGATATGCGAGTCAGTGTCATTTATTTGTCCAATGTTAGCCTACAGACCAGTAGCCTACATCTTATCAATAGTTTGAATGTCGTGTGTGTTTCTGCTCATTGACAAATACCGTTCAGCACAATGATTCATGCCCAATGAATTCCCCCTGTTAAAGTGTTCGCCTTTGTTACACTATTTGGTTTCGTGATGTAGCCTATGATAAACACCATATGGCTAAATATGTGACTCAGCTAATGTTATAGGCTATACAATTGAATTTCCCCTCTTAAATACAAGCTGATGTAGCTTATTAGACTAGGCTACTATTAAAATAATGTGTAAAGTAAGCTATCGCATGATTTCATGCACGTAAGTGAAAAGGGCCTTGCATCTGTCAAGTTCGCACAGGGCCTCGCACCCCCTTGCGACGGCCCAGCAGCTCCTAAGACAGCGAGGGAAAAAGTTAAAATACGCGATAAACCCGGGAAAAGTTGACAGGTTTATTTCGGTCCCGGTGATTATTTGTGAAATTGTGCAAACGACAGCCTTTTCAAGGCATTTCAAGGAAGGAGTCGTAGCATGCAAGCTCCCAATTGACCCAGTAGCCTAAGGCGTCAATAAATTGTTGGGAATGGGGAGGGGCATGCGTTTTTTCTCAATCACTTTGGAGGGTCATAGAAAAAAAATTGCTGGCGAGGGAGGGTCACTGTCTTTTTTGACTAACGCTTCCAAAACTCCTCCGGTAGCCCCTTAAATAAATAACGAACAGTCCCTAATTGAGTAATAGCCTGTAGGCCTACACCAGCAATAGTTGAACATTGACCTGTACAGGACATTGACAGTAGCCCAGCCTAACAAGCAAATGTTGCAAAAGACATCAAAAGACGCAATTAATCAGAAATAAATAATGTAATCTGCATCGCTTTATTTAACAAACTGCAAGCAACAAGAGGATTAAGTTCGCTGTGAGGCCAAACCCAAGAGCAGAGCCTATCTGTTAAGGCAGTCGATAGGTTATATGGTAACGAGCTGTGTGTGCCTGGAAAGACGATAGATGACGGCTCTGGTCATCCCATACCCTCCCCCTACCATTATGAAGGCCTGCGGGGAGTAGCCTAAAACGACTCGTTGCCGTTTTGGGACATTAAGCTTTTTCACGTTAAGCCCCCCTCCCCCATCCCCTTCTTAAAGCAGCGGGGGAGCGCGGGGCACAAAGTAACACTTTTTGGCTTTGGCTAAATATTTCTAAAATCATTTGAGTTTCACTAGTCACATGTTTTAACAAGCAACACTTGTTATTGAACTAGATAACAGACGTCGAAAATTGACTTTATTTTCCATACGGAGAAATAACATATGCAGAGTCTAACCAAGGTCAACTAACTAAAAAAACTAACTAAACTAACACGCGCATATTTTTGTATTGCAATCATTGCAGCCTACAGTTGTAACAGCGCGTTACAACTAACCCTGCTGGGTCACGTTTCTTTTAAGATAAGATAGCTCCTATGTGTTACATGTTTCAAAACGGTGTTCATTTTTAGCCTTGCCTACAAGACGATTAGTCAGTGAGCTGCACCCACAACTCAGTAATCGAAAGACAATTTGCCTACCACCTATTTACTTTGATGCCTTCAAAAGACGTTTTGCTGTAGATCTACGTGAAAACACGTCCATACGGACTGAAAATGTGTGGAACACCGTCTCATAGTAATGTGGTTAACTGACCAATATGTCCCGATCAACCATCTGCAACTAGGAAAAAAGTCCATGTTACATTTAACCCCGAGTTACTTTGTGCCCCGCGCTCCCCTGCAGCTTTCTGAAGCGGTGTTTCTGAAGCTGTAGGCCTAACAACACATACCACCCTGACGTGAAAAAGCTTAACGTAGCTTTATGTCCCAAAACGGCAACAAGTCGTTTTACTCCCCGTATGCGCTCATTATAAAGAACGTTTAACGTGTCACAAAAACAGCTATCAAATCACCAAACGTCTTATAAACAAGTCTTGCCAGGAGCAACACCTTGCAAAAAATGTTAACAAATAGGCCTAGGCCTTTATACGGCTCTGCTCCTGCCTAGATTCGAACTCAGAACTGCCTGAAAGTAGCAGACCTGTTCTGGAAATACGTGCATTAACCCACTAGACCGTCAAACAACGCTATCTGCTTCGAGTAGGCCTATTGGGTAGGACTGTAGCCTACACTGGTTGCTGTGGCACAGTCTTGAGTGACCAAATTCGTTTTCCTTTGTCATATGAATGCTGTCATTTTGTTAACATTACTGTTAAGGAGATGCTGTAGGCAAAGGCTATATTTCAACCTCGTTAGTGTAGTAAAAAAAACAGAACTATTCACGAGGTTTCTGGGCAGCATGTTCTGTTAGCAAGCGAACTTCTCATGACTGCCGACAAAGTCTACTGCCAGCTGACGAAGCTCTCATTTTAAAACATTAGGCTACTGAGACAGGCACTGTACAATCAAGAAATCTTGCCACTGAATCCAAAGCTATGTTTTACATTATGTACAACGCTTATAGGCTACAGTGGATTAGGATGTTGCAGGGGCTGCTAAAAACACAGAGAAACAAACTGAAAACTCGGCCAATCACAGCCTCTTGCTGTCCGATTCGACCGCAGAACGCCACAGTGGACTATGCTTCCCCCAAGCGGCTGCAGTTGTACTTACATTTCACCCAGCTGCGTGAATCACCTTGATCGTGAATGAAGTGTCAAATTTTAACTGGGACCCACTGTAAGTCAGGCTAGGAATAATATATCAACAAACCCCTCTGTAAATATCTTCGAAATAAAGTTTGGTGTATGTAAGTGCTTCTGAAGTGGAGTTTCTTTGCTCAGAGTGGGAGAGGAAACTCGTTTTGAGAAAACAGCCTTGAAAGACAGCCAATGAGATTCCGTTCTCAGCCTAGACTCGTCTTTGTACTTTCGCGATTGGTTGCTGATACAAAGGACGTGTCCATATATGGATCACATAGGGTGGTACAGGAAAAACAGAGCTTTCCAACGGTACTACACACGATATGTTTTGGGTCACAGGCGCGGGAGTGCATGCAAGGTTAGAATGCTAACTTTCGCTGAATTTAGGATAAATATACAGGCGCGAGTAGACACAATATAATGAAATAAACACCTAAATGTGTAAATCGGACTTTTTTGTTGTAGTACCTCGCAGACATATCCCAACATTTTTAAAGAGTTCAAAGAACGACAGGTTAATAGAAAACACGACTACATGGTTAGTGCCAAGTTCTTCTCTTCTGTTTTAGTCTAGCCTAAGTGAAACGAGTAGGCCTATGGTTCTCTGGGATAAAGCGAACCTTCCTTCATCAATGAATTTTGACGAGACATAACGAGCTGTAGCCTAATCATAGGGTGCTAACGTGATGAAAGCGCAACGTTCACGCCAGAATATCATTACCATAACTTGTAAACAATCTGTTTCGGTCAGTACTACTGGTAATAGTGTGGGCGGTGGTAGTGTAGTGGTTAAGGAGCTGGGCTAGCGTGCAGTAGCCTGAAAGTTGTCGGTTCAATTCCCGGCTTCCACCGTTGTGCCCTTGAGCAAGGCACTTAACCCCAAGTTGCTCCGGGGACAATGTGATCCCTTGTAATATAGCTGACATATGTAAGTCACTTTGGTCAAAAAGTGTCTGCTAAATGTAATGTAATGTAATGTAATATTTGTCATGGCATGTAGACTGCAATTTGTTCAATAATTATTGCCCAGATGTTGGATAGGCTACCCGAAATGCGCTAATTAAAGCCCACAGCATATTACCACCGTACTTGTTGAGTCCTAATAATAGCGGCTTATTGTTACGTGGTAGCAAATCATGTTATCAAAGAAATGGACGTAATGTAGGAATGCACACAGATATATTGCAACAGGTAATGGTAGGCCTATCTGACAAAGACTTGAGTGGTTGGAATGTCATACTTGTACACTGGGCGCAAGACTATCCTCACATTGTTCCCTTTGCAACTGTCAAAGAAATCCCATGAACACGGGAAGACCTAGGGTAGCCTATACTGTACATCAGATGGCCTAAAGAGGCCCCTCTGCATAGCATTCAGTGATTTGCATGCCGTAGTTTCAACACTGACCTTGATCTAAGCCTAGTTTGGCTATTTAAAGCTACTTTATTGCCAAAACAAAACACTTAATCACACAAAGTATGGGAAGGGCTGAAGAATGGGCTGGGCTGTCTGTGTATATGAAGGTGTGTGCATGTAACTTTTGACCCGTATGTCCGATTTTCATAAATGAGGTACCGTTGGAATCCTTGAATGAAGCCCAGTTCAATGCCTCGCTAGCACCAAGTGTAAAGGTCATGTAAAAAACTTTTTTAAAAGTGAATCCATGTTCATACAGGTCATTTAAAAAATTAAAAAACTTTTTCCCAGTCCATTCAGCCCAGTTCAATGCCCAGCTAGCTCGATTCAAACTTAGTCATGTATACAGCTGTATAGATGATAACATTGAGAAACACACATTCATACAGATATTATGCACATCCACGCAACATTACTATTCAAATTAAGTTACTCATCATTGCCCGGCAAGAAGTCCACACATCAATTCAATTGTCTTGCCACGATCTGTGGAGCTTACAGACAACGTTAAATTACTATAGGTTCTGTATGCTATTTAAAGCCGACCTAACGATAAGTCCCTTCATGGCGGTGTGTTTCAATGCATTCAATAAATCGCTACCAAGGATCCAAATAGCAACACACTTACACCGTAGCATAATGAGCGTATCTACATGTAAACCGAAGCATTGAGAACTAGGGTTGGGCGAATGAAGCCCCATGAGGCTTTGGAAGGTTCTTCCTGATTGTATCGTAGGTGTTTCGAAGTGTCAAAGCATCGAATACAGAACAGTGACATCTGGTGGTTAGCAGACATAACGGCGGCTCTCATTAGCGATTAAACAATCACAGACAAAGCCACATGCCGACCAAATGGCCCTTCTCTGACACTGCAACAAAGCGGAGCGACAACGTGTTCTATTCCCTTGTGAGTAAAAACTATTAGGCCTACAGTCATTGGAATAAACATTATAGTTTTGATATGCTTCTAATAATTCGAATTGAAAATGTAATGTGCTTGGTTTTAAATAATGCTATGTTTCCGTGAAAATCTTAAAATGGCCTTGGGAGGGTGGTAGCGTGTTCGTATACCGCACACGCGGCCGCGGTTCAAATCCCGCCATGTTCATAATTGCCATGAGTTAGCATTATTTGATATTGCATGCTTCTCTATTGTGGTTGTGTTTAAGACTTAATTTGATGTTTTGCAAAAACTAATGGCAAAATAACGTAGGCTAATTGCTGTAGATGACCACAGTAGTGTCAGATAACAGAAAACATATAAAGGGCATTGTGAAAATATGGGGCATTGTGTACAGTGGGGATTGTGAAGTGCTTGTGTAGGGCTACAATTTTAGAAGGGTGCTTGTGCAACAAAACATATGTGTTGGGGACTTCAAAGGTTTATCGAACCCGTAACGCTTTAGGGGTTTGATACAAGCACTGGTGCCCCTGTGTCAAATGTCCCATTTAAACTTTTCAGTGACGTCCGAAGCTTCGTACGTCATCAGTCACGTGACCTTACAACTTTGATACGTGCTCCGATACATTGTGCTGAAGCAGATTGCTTCGCAGAAGTGATACGAGTTCCGGTGCCTCGGTGTCAGACTTCCCATCCCTATTGAGAACTGTGTAAGTCTACAGTCAGTTTATTAAAAAGAAAAACACTACCGTTCACGTATGCTGTTGTCATATGCTTTACGTGATGGCCATTCATCACACTGTTTGGATGTTACTTGGCAGTCTTACCTTAGCTCTCAGTAAGTTACAGTTTATTATAGTCATGTGATTTACATAAAGTAGTAAACAACAGTAATGTAAAACGTGTCAACAAGTTAGATTCTACCCCACAAGCCACAATAGGGAACGTTCAAGTAAGCGTTAGCACAAATACAAACCTATTAATGTTAGCTAACATGCTAAGCATTGAAAATGAATGCGTTAGCAACCCATACAGAAAAATCAAGGAAAAAATATATTCACATATATGCAGCTACATCCAGCTTATATTTAAATAGATGGCTACAATATATTTAATACATATATAGTACAAGAATGTATATATGCAAGTATATGTGGGACCCAGCAATGTAACGTGAACATATATGGTGAATATATTCAATTAACTTATTTGCACACAGGCAGTGATGGGTGGGGTTTACAAAAAACCTTCAACTTCAAAATACGTCAATAATTCTACCAACTTACTCTAAGGTCGTTGGAATAACGGTTAAAATGTTTGCAGCTTTTTCACTACATAAGCATAACTAACAGCTACTACTAGTCCAAATGTAAAACGTTTGCTCTGGTTAAGTGGATTGGCGGGGAGTATGAGGGCAAAACCCGTATTTTGCCGACTGACTGCATTAGTAGACCTAACGTTAATGAGGAAGACTTTTTCAACCTCTGGATGGGACAACATCTTGCTAGAAACAAACTTTATGTGGTGGAGGGGAGGAAGGCTCTTGGCCGGTTTTCGAGGCCATGGTGGTCAAAATTGCTGGTAAGTAGATCTTCATTGTATGCTGAATTACTTTCATATAACATTTGCATAAGTTAATGTCCGAATTAACAATGGTATTATTGGTGGAAGCTGGAAGCTAACCTTTGCTACTTTCTGTAACGTTAGCATTAGCATAAATTAGCCAGCACTAGCTTTATTTTTTTACACCTGAAAGGGGTTTGAAAAATAAATTCACTGAGAAACGTTTGGACAATTAATGAAAACGATCGACTTGTAATGACAGTGAAATACCAATTTAACCTGTCTTCCGGCCATATTTGGTAGTATATTTGCCTCTGGCATGTAGATTGATAGCTAGGCATAAATAGAAGCTAACTTGTGATTTGTCATGCAAGACAGAAAATGTAACGGTTAACATTAGCTTCTAGCCTAAGGTGTAGACATTCTATGCACTGTGGTTTAGCTAGCTAGCTGCTATTGTTGGATCATGGACAACACTTACAGTAGTAGTGACTTTGCTAGAGCTAACAATAGCTTTTTTTTTAGATGCCATTGCTGTTCTCCCACAGGTACCACAGACAAATTCAGCTGGCTGTAATGTGCAGATTGGAACAACAAAGCAACACAGTGGTTGCATAGGGCTGCTCCTGAAATGCATGAGCATCTGTAATGGATCAGCTCCACAGGGTTTGAATCCTTCAGGACCACCTGCAAAACCAGAATGTCTTAGTACATACTTATAAATACTTGTTTATCTTGGCTTGATCATTGTACACTAATTCTTTAAGGATGCAAATTATACCTACAAAACAAATATTGTATACATTAAACAAACATGTAACACAACACAAATATTACATTAAAAATATACAATAGTATGATTACAGTGCATTGTCTTATACAACTTTAACAACTGAAATCAACATCCTGAATTTAATTCAATGGGAATGTGATGACCTATTTTACCTCTGGACTGCAACTTAACTTAATGAGTCAAACATGAACAAGAAAGCAAGAGTGCAAGAAAGCAATAACCCATGGGGAGCCCAGTTAAGTAAACTTACCAGTCCTGTCTACTTTGATTACTGATTCCATTAAAGTTTTGTTATTTTGAAGTTGTATGTTTTTGCAAAATACTGCACTTCTGCAGTAGTGCAGTATAGCCTAGTGTATGGCGTTTTCCATGTCTAAATAAAAGTTTCTGCATATAGAAAATGCAGTAAAACTGCATGGCATAGGAAGTGTTTGTTTTTAATTGGTATGGGCCTTAGCTGAACCCCCCAGAAACAACAGTAACACTGGGTTAAAATAGCTTAATGATAGTTTTAGCGCAAGAAGAAGGTGAATGTTGACCAAAAATGCAGTCAGAAACAAAGTTAAAACCCAGTGGAGACCAGCAAGGTAAACTCAAGCTATTCTTACTTTATGAACAGGGTTAAACTGAACCTGTACCCTTGCTAAATCCCCGTGAACGTGAACACTGGGTTGTGAAAGCCATGTAACAGAAACTGTCTTAACATTAGCTAACTTATCCCTAGCTTCACCATACACTTAAACTGTGGGGTTTCTCCGACTTCTTTATCGACCTATGGCCAGAGAATGTCTAATAAGGGGAGAACTGCCACTCTCGGAAAACTTCCGGTTTCTGAACTGGTTGCAGTTCCTTCTGTGGTTCCACATGAGTGCGCTCGTCCACGAGTGCAGAATGCATGGAGGTCTATGGAGCTGTACCCCTCAAAATCCACTTTTCTCGAGATATAATTTTTTTTCAAGTAATTTGAATATTGTATTCGAAAGGGGAGGCAAAGAAAATACACTTGGTGGAGTATTATATTTTTTAAAGTCACTTAATTGTTCTAAAAAGCCTTTCAAACGTGTCAATGACGTCACTCATTAGCACAATGCTAGCGTGTTATGGGCAACAACGACCCAAACTGTAAGAAATCAAAAGGACATAAGTACTCGTTCATTCAACTTTTGACCTATAACCCATGTTGAAGTTATATAAACTACAATCAAATCTGAGATTTGTCAACGACAATCAGGTGAAAGAGACAAATTTAGCAGTCTAGCTCCATTGACTCCCATTCATTCTGCACACATGGCGATCGCCCCCAGTGGAGATCTGGTGGAACTGCAACCAAAATTCGGTACAATGGGACTTAATACGGAGTGGCCAGGCTCTCCGTAGACGGGCTCTGATATTAGGCGAGTTCGACTTCGGCTGAGTCTGACTTGGTCTGGCTTTCTACCTAAACGTGATCTTCAGAGGCTAGCCGGGAGGAGCTACAACAGAGGGCAGCTCATCCCGGACAGGCAGGCTACAGTCTGCCTGACGTGACTCGCGGGAGATATCGCGGAATGTTGTTTGCAATAAACACAGCAGAACTTTCATTCTTACTCATTAAAATGAGCATGATGACTGACGAAATAAATTCTTATGATGTAGTTTAAATAAACCACTGTTGTCATACAGTTAACAGGCCTGCTTTGTAGCACATAAATTCAATATCAAGTGTTTCCCCTATATGTGTGTCTATCTATTTAGCCAACAGCAGAAAATAACAGAATATCCAAACGTTTTCAGTAGGCTAGCCTACCATTGTTGCAGAAATCACGTATAAGAAGGTATCCCTTCGATTTCTGTTTATTTTCGCATATTCCAACATAAGGAAGCAGCATGAGCCTCCCGTCATAATCGTTATGAGGACATTCCTCCCAAATGGCCCTATCACGTCTTTGAACTGACGTCATGAGGGCGTGTTTCAGCTCGTGCAGCTCGTGGAAGGCAACTGCAAGATCTGTCTGCAGGCTAAGACTCCCGCGATATTTTAAGCCCATGTGACATGTTGTCACGGTGGTAAGTCCCTCCCCGGCTGACAGAAGTCGGACAGAATTTCTAACCAGCAAGCATTGCGTCCATCCCAGTATGCATTGTGTTCAACCCAGCATGCATCACATCAAGTCAGATCTGCCGCAAGTCGAACTCGCCTCAAAGATTGTTAAGGCGGAGCAAGATACTTCGTTGTAGTTCATGTCTATGGGCGCGAAATGGGGATCGAATCCTGTCTGCATAAAGAGGCGTGTCGATGACGTATTGATGAGCGTACGTTGCAACCGGCCAACAGCAGCGGCATAAATAACCGGCGCACACCTGATATAAAGTCGATTTTCTCCAGACTGGAATGCTCAAAAATGCACCTGAAATGTTCAGAAGGGTTTGAGGATCATGAAAACGTGCCCAAAATTCACATTCTTAACTCTATAGAACCAAGACCTTAGCATATGTGGTAAAATTCTGAGCTATGCCCATAGACTTCAATGGAGCAGTCGCTGCCTCTGCTCTGCATAAAGGGGGATTTTGACCCCCCCTCCTGCGATCTGGGTTCCCGGAAGTGGCTCCTGATGAAATATCTTGCTCCGCCTTAACAATCTTTGCTCGCCTTTTGCCTCTGGAGTTAACGTAACCGCCCCCTTCTTTTGCAGATGTGTTCAGCTGATGATGTAGCCTCCGATACCTGGCCGCAGATTCGTCTGTTTAACTTAAGTTCAAATAGAAATGTTTGTGATGCTCCACTTTGTTGTTTAATAAAGCTTTACAACACGATGTGTCAGGTTGTCTGTAGTAGGCTACATGCGCTGGACCATGAATATGCTACCAAATAAATAAAACTAAATAAACTCCACGTGGGTCTCGAACCACTACTAAATTAAACTGCTTTCATGAAAACCTGACACCAACATGCTTGCACCACTAACCAGTTGACACTTCCTAGCGAAATTGGTAATACTAGGCCTACAAGTAAATGAGGTCACCTAGTATGTTATTGTGTTTAGCAGGTTAACACAGCGGATTATGGTGACTGGCTACTGTGTTATCTTGCAATGTTGCCCAAAGTAGCCTATCATGATTCAGTTTAAAAAACGTTTCACTGATTGCTGTCAGGCTGTGGCCGCCTCTACTTGAAGTGTCTTATGAACGCCAGCAAATAAATAAAATAAAAAAGTTCAACTATGAGATTCGACCTCGAATGACAAAACTAGAACTATATCTGCATATTAACCTGATGCATATCACAACGAACGTGAAACACGCATTGAAACGCACAATGTGCAGGAGAAGTCTATGTCTTCATTTTACACAAAATTTTACATCACAAAAGATATGTAATATCAAATATCACAAGATACACGTAGGCCTAGGCTATTTACGTTCGTGTTTTGACATGTTAACAGAGGTTTGAGATGTATTGGATTTATATAGGCCTATTTTAATAATGTATTTCTTATCAAGTGATAAGTTGCATGTGGCTCAACAGGTTGATGCGTTGACAATGTTTTTTTATGGGTTCAATCCTCGCCATTCACAGTTTTTTAAATTTATACGTTTTTAGACCAGCAATGCTTCCTCAATTTAGGCTGAAGATAGACTAGGTGGCCGCGGGCAGCCTGCCAGCAGTCAGTGAAACGTAAAAACCATTAAGCCTAGGCTATACTTTGAAGGTCTAAATGGCTTGGGCAATGTAGCAAGATAACACAGTAGTAACATACTAGGTGACCTCTTTTACTTGTAGGCCTAGTACTAAATAAGTATATGGCCAATTTCGCTAGGAAATGTCAGCCTGGTTAGTGGCGCAAGCAGGTTAATGTCAGGTTATCATGCAAGTAGTTTAATTTAGTGGTAGTTCGAGACCCACCTACGTGGAATTTATTTGGTGGCATATTCATGGTCCAGCGCATGTAGCCTAGCCTACTACAGACAACCTGACACTTCCAACGTTGACACATCGTGTTGTAAAGCTTTATTAAACAAAGTGTTTCGAAGTGTCAAAGCATCGAATACAAAACAGTGACATCTGGTGGTTAGCAGACATAACGGCGGCTCTCATTAGCGATTAAACAATCACAGACGAAGCCACATGCCGACCAAATGGCCCTTCTCTGACACTGGTAAAATAAAGCGGAGAGACAATGTGTTCTGTTCCCTTGTGAGTAAAAACTATTAGGCCTACAGTCATTGGAATAAACATTATAGTTTTGATATGCTTCTAATAATTCGAATTGAAAATGTAATGTGCTTGGCTTTAAATAATGCTATGTTTCCGTGAAAGTCTTAAAATGGCCTTGGGAGGGTGGTAGCGTGTTGTAAGGGGAGAACTGCCACTCTCGGCCATACAAGTATTGTATTCGAAGGGGGAGGCAAAGAAAATACACTTGGTTGAGTATTATATTTTTTAAAGTCACTTAATTGTTCTAAAAAGCCTTTCAAACGTGTCAATGACGTCATTCATTAGCACAATGCTAGCGTGTTATGTGCAACAACGACCCAACCTGTAAGAAATCAAAAGGACATAAGTACTCGTTCATTCAACTTTTGACCTATAACCCATGTTGAAGTTATACAAACTACAATCAAATCTGAGATTTGTCAACGACAATCAGGGGAAAGAGACAAATTTAGCCGTCTAGCTCCATTGACTCCCATTCATTCTGCACTCATGGCGATCGCCCCCAGTGGAACTCTGGTGGAACTGCATCCAAAATTCGGTACAATTGGACTTAATACGGAGTGGCAAGGCTCTCCGTAGACGGGCTCTGATACCGCACACGCGACCGCGGTTCAAATCCCGCCATGTTCATAATTGCCATGAGTTAGTATTATTGGATATTGCATGCTTCTCTTTAGTGGTTGTTTAAGACTTCATTTGATGTTTTGCAAAAACTAATGGCAAAATAACGTAGGCTAATTGCTGTAGATGACCACAGTAGTGTCAGATAACAGAAAACATATGTAAAGGGCATTGTGAAAACATGGGGCATTGTGTACAGTGGGGATTGTGAAGTGCTTGTGTAGGGCTACAATTTTAGAAGGGTGCTTGTGCAACAAAACATATGTGTTGGGGACTTTAAAGGTTTATCGATCCCGTAACGCTTTAGGGGTTTGATACAAGCACGGTGCCCCTGTGTCAAATGTCCCATTTAAACTTTTCAGTGACGTCCGAAGCTTCGTACGTCATCATTCACGTAACCTTACACTTCTTAATTAAACGTAATTTACAAAGACATAGTAAAACACTGAAAGTTAATATTTTGTCACTAGCAACCTACATCTATCCTCTGTCAAATACAGTTGCATTTACAGCTCTGAACAAAACCTTTCAAGAGTTATTTAAGGAGAAGTCGAACGTGCGTTTTGTTTCATTCGTCCCTCCTGGCTGGGACGAATGAAACATACAGCTTAAATTATGTAAACTTTCCACAATTTCAATATTTGACAACATATCATGAATGGTACTTCCAGTATGTGTTATTTTAGATAGATTGCTGCTGGGCTATATGTCTTAGTTCATGTCTGTTAACAACTCATTGCCGTCATGGTGAAGCGCATATCTCGCGCTTATGGAAATAGCATGCACTATGCCATTAATATAGCTAGAATAATGCATGTTTCGAATTATATAATGTTTCTATAGTACAAAATGTTATTTTACTCTGTTTTTACGTGGTTAAAGCCACCACACATCCAAATAAGTGTCCTTCATGACCCACTGGCCGTCAGTCTCCATAGGTTAACATGGCAAAACTCGACCCCCTACCTGATAGCCCCAATTCAAATATATTTGCATCTTTCTAAAACTGCTTTTCCATGTCTCACCTGCATAAAATATAGTATAAACACAGATATGTGTGCATTTACTTAGAATAAATGGGGTTTACTGCCTGGTCGGGACAAATGAAACAGGTGTTTCAATCGTCCCGCCATAGACGTTTAGAATTATAGGCTGTTTTGCATTCATTACAAACAAACATGCAATGTGAACGTCTTGGGTTGAGCACTAAATGCTTTACATGAAGTCAAACATTTAAATGAAAAACACTCTTTAATAATCAAAAAAATAAACCGCTAATGAAGTAAACTTGTGACCATCAAAAATCGTTTATCGCCTGTAACTCCATGAAACGGAGGTTAATATGCTCTATGTTTTGTCCAAATGATGACTGTCTATCATCGTTGCACTCGGAGAAAACCGGAATGTTTCATTCGTCCCCCGTTTCAATCGTCCCGGTTGTACCCCACTATTTTAAGCAAATACAGTTGTATGTTTAGGATTAGTGATGTTTTAACCTTTGTTGTGGCATCCTTGTTTGTCACACATTCCGATGGCAAAGCACATGAACACTTGCTGTCGGAAAAACAAAGTAGCCATGGGGGCGGTCCTTGTCATTCCGAGGTGCTCTGAATGCACCAATTGTGCTGAAGCAGATTGCTTCGCGGAAGTGATACAAGCTTCGGTGCCTCGGTGTCAGACTTCCCATCCCTAGTAAACAGTCCAGCCAGTTAACATGAAAGCCAGTTACCGTAAAACACCGGCAATTGTTGCCCATAGACGAGAGGGAGTCATTTATAGACAGTAAACGAACTCGAGCCCATTGAGGTGATACGACACTTCAGGTCCCCTCCCCGAGGATGACCGACTGACTCGAATGGCGGCAACTGGAGGAAAGGAGCGTAGACGTTTGTCTGTTGAGCGTGAGCTACAGGCGGTTGGCAACAACTGGACTGTGAATGGTCAGAGGTCAGGAAATGACGGATCAGGAAGTGAGGATGGGGAGATGGATGTTGGACGCGGGAGTTTGGATGAGTGGAAAGTAATCAATAGGAAACGGAAAACTAAAGATAGAGACGAATCAGATTATAGTGACATTGATAAAGAAATAAAAACGGTGAAAAGGAGTGAAGATGAGTTCAAGGTGTTTATCAAATTGTTACAAGAGGGGACTACTTTTAACGAGTGGAGTCCAATCCAACTAACCAAAAGTCTGCATAAAGACATTGGGGAGGTAAGGAGCGCTAAACAATTGAGGAATGGTTCTTTACTGGTAATATGTAAAAGTGATGAACAACAACAGAAAGCAATAAAGACAAATAAACTAAATGGACAGCGAGTGAAGTGTTCAATGGCATATGACAAAAACTTTGTTAGGGGTGTGATCTCTGGGATTCCTCTAAGTGAGTCAGTGGATTCAGTGAAAGAAGGAATACAAAATGTTAAAGTAAGGGAAGCAAAGCGACTTAAAACAAGAAGGAATGGAGTTATATGTGACAGTCTATCAGTACTGTTAACTTTTGACGAAGCTAAACTCCCAGGAAAAGTCTTGATTGGTTACATGAGCTATGATGTCAAGGTTTACATTCCTCCACCACTGCGGTGTTTTAAATGTCAAAGATATGGGCATGTAGCGGCGATATGCAAGGGCAAACAAAGATGTAGCAAATGTAGTGGTGAACATGAATATGGAAAGTGTGAAGAAGGGGCAAAACTAAAATGTTGCAACTGTGGAGGAGAACATAGTGCAGCATATGGAGGTTGTGAGGCTAACAAAAGAATGCAGGAGGTACAGCGAATTAAAGTAGTCCAAGGGGTTTCCTATGCAGAGGCAACTAAGAAAGTCCCAAGAGGTGTAGGTGTACCGGTAGAAACAATAAAGGATGGGACTAAAGATGTAAAGGAATGTGTAAAGTGTGATCAACTAAAAGAAGATACGTTGATTGTGAGTAAAGGTGATTTTGTGCTCTTCATGGCTGAGATAATCAATTGCTCAGCACAGACCACTAGTAGAACTGAAAGAATTAAAATAATTGTAAAGTCAGCTGAAAAATACCTGGATGCAAAGGGAATGCCTTGGGAAAGAGTAAGAGATATTCTTAATGATGAAACACAACAATCACAGTCATGGAGTGGGCCTGTATAATGGTTTTAATTATACTTCAGTGGAATGCTAGGAGTTTAATTGCAAACGGCCAAGAATTCAAAAAATATGTTGAAAATTTACAAGAGAAACCTAATATTATTTGTATACAAGAAACCTGGCTAGTGCCTAGGTTGGATTTTGTAATAAAGGGGTATGACTCTATAAGAAGGGATAGGGAAATAGGTAAAGGAGGAGTTGTAATTTTTATACAAAGGGAACTTCAGTATAGAGAGGTAAAGAGGGGGAATGACTTGGAATACATTGCTACAGAAGTATGGACAAATTAAGATAATGTGACAATTATAAACTTTTATAACCCATGTAGACAAGTGGAGATAAGGCAACTGGAGGATATTTGGAAGGATTTGACAGGGAGAATTATCTGGTGTGGGGATTTTAATGCACATAGTACATTATGGGGAGAGAGGGATGATGGGAATGGAAATGTAGTCGAAGAATTTATGGAAGAGAAAGAGTTAGTATGTTTGAATGATGGATCTGGGACTAGAATAGATGTGGCAAGGGGTACAGAGTCAGCAATAGATCTAACTATTGTCACAAAAACCATTGCAGATAGATGTGACTGGGAGGTAGTGAGGGAAAGCACAGTAGGAAGTGATCATTATCCTATTAGAATTCAGATAGGAGTGGAATTAAGAAATGAACATGACATAAGAGAAGAGAGATGGATTTTAGGAAAAGCAGATTGGGGTAAGTATAGAGAAGTAAGTGATGAATTGTTACTATCTATTGATACAAATCAGGATATTGAGAAATTGTGTAATGAAATTGGCAGTGGAATAATTGTTGCAGCAGGAGTATCAATCCCAAAAACTAAGCCTAAGACATTAACTAAAATAGTGCCATGGTGGTCTACAGAATGTAAGGAAGCAATTAAAGGTAGAAATAGAGCGTTTAAAGAGTTAAAAAGAACACATAATTTTCAGAATTTAGTTCAATATAAAAGATCTCAGGCAATAGTTAGGAAAACAATAAGACAAGCTAAAAAAGATCATTGGAAAAAGTTCTGTGACTCTATTGGTCGAACTACTCCAGTGGAGAGAGTTTGGAATATGATTAAAAAAATGAAAGGGAATGGAAGGGAATATGGATACCCAGTGTTGGTTGAGGGGCAAAGAACGATCACCAATAATAAGGAAAAAGCAGAGGTTATGGCTAAAACATTAGCCAAGGTGCACAGCTCAGGGAATTTAAATCAAGAAGAAAAAAGAGGTAGAGAAGTTACAATTGAAAAATATCGCAATGTGTTTGACATTGAGGATAGCGAAGAAGGGGTATTGGATGTGTTATTTACGAAATCTGAACTCAATAAGGCATTAAGTAAATTAGGTAAGTCATCTCCAGGGATGGATAAAATCTGCTATTCCATGTTGGAGAACTTAAGTGATAAGGGGAAGGAAGTTTTGTTAAGTCTATATAATAAAGTATGGATAGATGGCTGTATTCCTAGAACATGGAAGGAGTCTATAATTATTCCTATTAGGAAACCTGGGAAAGATCCTAAAATAGCAATTAACTATAGACCTATTGCATTAACATCCCAGATGGGAAAAACTATGGAAAGGATGATTAATGACAGGCTTACATATTGGGTTGAAACGAAAGGATTAATGAGTCATTATCAAAGTGGATTCAGGAAAGGTAGAGGCACCATGGATCCCATTGTATGCCTTGAAGATACAATAAGGAAGGCTCAAGTGAACAAAGAAAATGTAGTGGCAGTGTTTTTTGACATTGAGAAGGCATATGATATGTTGTGGAAAGAAGGTATACTGATAAAGGTTAAAATATTGGGAATAAAGGGACGGATGTTCCAATGGATTAAAGGGTTTTTGTCTAATAGAACAATTCAAATAAATTAAATCTCCAAAATAAATGGAGAATTAAGTGAGCAATACAGTGTGGAAAATGGTGTCCCACAAGGAAGTATTGTTAGTCCACTATTATTTTCAATAATGATTGATGATATTTTTAAAGACATACAAAATTCAGTTGGGGTGGCATTGTTTGCAGATGATGGAGCAATGTGGAAAAAAGGAAGAAATATAGATTTTGTGGTGGGTAAGATGCAACAGGCAGTGAACAGAGTCCAAGAATGGGCCCTTCAATGGGGGTTTAGGATCTCAATAGATAAAACAAAGACTTTATTCTTCTCTAGGAAGAAAATAAATGAAGATGTTAAAATCAAATTATCTGGGGCAGATTTAGAAAGAGTGGAATTCTTCAAATATTTAGGAATGTGGTTTGACAAACGATTAACTTGGACAATGCATATACAAAAAAATATTGAGAAATGCAAGAAAGTGTTGAATGTGATGAGGTGTCTGCGTGGAGTTGAATGGGGAGCAAGTAGACCTGCTTTAAAAGCCATTTATACAGGGCTGATGAGATCTGTATTTGACTATGGGTGTGTAGTGTATGGGTCTGCTGCTAAAACATCACTTAAGAAACTAGATGTAATTCAGAACCAAGGTTTGAAGCTATGCTGTGGGGCAATTAAGACCACGCCAGTGGCAGCAGTCCAGGTAGAGATGGGAGAGATGCCTCTCTATCTTAGAAGAGACCAGCTGTCTCTTGTGTATTGGACAAATCTAAGGGGTCATAGTGAAAAACACATGAGTCAATCAGTCTTATGGCAGTGTCAAGAGAGAGAGAGTTACCTTATTAAAAGTTTTGGTTGGACAATAAAACAAAAGGTAATAAATATGTGAATCAGTGCTCTTGAAATAAGCCCTACAGTGGCATATCCTGTTGTTCCTCCTTGGCTGATGTCAGAGGTTCCAGTAGACTTGGGCTTATTAGAGGAAAAAAAGGATGTTGAAGTGGATCATTACAGGGTCCAGAGTTGCATTGCGAGCAAATATAAAGAAGCAGTCATTTTATATACTGATGCATCTAAGCAGACTGATAAGAAAATGGGAGTTGCTTATGTTATCCCTCAATTAAACATTGAATCTGGAAAGAGAATCAATGATGATTTAGCTGTATACACAGCAGAAATTATAGGAATATGGATGGCCTTATTGTGGGTAGAGAGCAATAGACCTAAGCAAGCTGTGATTGCGTCAGACTCTAGCTCAGCTTTAATAAGCCTTAAACGTTGTCACTCTGAGTCTAGACAGGACATAGTATATGAAGTAATGCAATTAGCCAACAATCTGCTTAAGTCTGGTATTAGTACTACATTTATATGGGTACCAGCTCATATAGGTGTAGGAGGTAATGAATTAGCAGATAAATGTGCAAAGAAAGCAGCAGGGAAGTCTGATATAGAGTTGAATATTAAATACAGCAAAGCTGAAGTCAAAAGTATAATCAAAGCTAAAATAAATGAAAAATGGCAATTTGTATGGGATAACGAACATTCTGGAAGACACCTGCATAGTATTCAAGGAAAGGTGGGGAGGAGCAGGAATACATGCAGAAGCAAGCAAGAAGAAGATGTGGTGTCCAGAATGAGGCTAGGGCATACAGGATTAAACATTAGTTACCATGAAAAAGCATGTTGATGGAATGTGTGAATATTGTAATAGTCAAGAGACCATAGAGCATGTAATTATGTTTTGTCCTGAGTACCATCAAGCCAGACAAAGATTTATCTCACAACTTGGTGAAATCCAGATGACATTAAATTTGAATGATATACTGCAAAGAGAATCAGGTGAAATTTGTTTTTCCTTTTTGTTTTCTTTTTTGAAGGTAACTGGGTTATTTAAAAGAATTTAGGAAAGTGTAGGATGACCATTTGATCCACACTCCAGTCCAGATGGTGGCGGTAATGCACCAAAAGCTGGTTGCCAACCGCCATATAAAAAAGAAGAAGAAGAGCCCATTGAGGTATCTAGCTTTCTAATATTTATGTTGACGCAGACAGCGTTTCATGAACACGTGATCAACGCGAAACAGTCTCATTTGAAATCTGCTTGAAAGCCGGATGGTCTATCGCTTTGTCCTGGGTTGAGAACTAGAAGACCTAGAAATGGGGTGTTAGTTGCTTCAGATTCTGTATCTGCATTGATGAGCATCCAAAGCGCTATGTCTCATTCCAGGCAGGATATTGTTTTAGAAATTGTACAGATGATAAGTAGACTGTTAAATTCTGATATAAATGTAGGTTTTTTATGGGTACCAGCGCATTTAGGAGTGCAGGGAAATGAATTAGCTGATAAGAACGCTAAGGAGGCATGCAAATCTCTTGAGGTCACCATGGATATAAATCATAGTAAATCTGAAATTAAAACCATAGTCAAATCAAAGTCTAAGGGAAAATGGCAAAGTGATTGGGATAATGCTAGCACTGGTAGGAAATACTACAGTATCCAGAGGTTTGTGGGCAGTGCAAGACCAACTAGGCCTACTAGATCTACTCATGAAGAAAACATTATCTCAAGAATGAGGTTTGGGCATACTGGATTGGCTAGTACTTTATTACTACTTAAAAAAGCATGCTGATGGAAAGTGTAGCGTATGTGATGCCGCTGAGACTGTAGAGCATGTTGTAGAAAAATTTAATAAGTTTAACCAGGAGAGACAGCAACTCATTCAAGAGTTGGAGAAAGAGAGTGAGTCTTTAAGAATAAACAATTCTGCAGAAAAAACTCAGGTGAAGTTTGTTTTAGAGCTTTGTTTCACTTCTTGGAAGACACTGGTCTGATTGGAAGAATATAGAGTAACCTAATTCCTTTTCTTTCTTTATTGTTTTTTTTTTTTTTTAGCTATTATTAAGATTTAAATATATCCAGACTCACACTCCATTTTGGTAGGTGGCGGTAATGCTTCCAAAAGATGTTTGCCAACCGCCATTAAAAAGGAAAGAAGAAGAAGAAGAAGAAGAAGAAGCCGGCGTTTAGAAGAACTTTTATCAGGATTTTTTTTAGTTCTTTCGGAGGTAAGTCAACATACCATTGCGTGTCTAAACATAGCCAGCTCTAGGCAGCCATTTAGCCTATGAGTTAGGCTACGCAAAGGCCTTAATATTTTTTGTATCGGGACATAGCCTAAAATGACACGTCTCGTGTTTGCTTTGCCTTCGGGGCTATCAAGTAACACTATCAACTGTTTTAGGTTTCCTCGTTATCATCTGTGTCTAGTGCTATTTCATCTTATTTTATCTATCGTAGAGGTGTCTGACTTTTTAAATGTGCGACTGTTTTGCAAATGCAGTTATTGAATCTGCAAGTTACGGTGGGTTTCCACACAGCGAAACGCCTCACGATTTTCGGCCAGCGAAATTCACCCTTTGCTAAGCCACACCGGGAAACCGCCACAGGCCAATCGTGGCTTAGCAACCCGTCAATAGGAACGGGAGATCTGACAAGCTTTTCAAGTTTTGCCATGTTAACCCAGAGACTGTTGATAAAGCTGACTGACGTCTATGTATCATACCTTTACCTTGTACTTGCAAAGGTCAGTGCCTTTGGGAAATGTTCAGGTTTGAAGCTTTTATGCATCAGTTAAGTCTGGCATACCAAGTACCAAACTAACGTGTTAAACAGGTTTTTTACAGTTTTATTTTGGTTATGTTGACAGAAGGGATATGCTAGCCTACAAAAAAAGATTAATCCGCCTTTTGAATGTCCGTGTTCCTCTTTCTATTTACTCTTAGCATCAGGGTTTTCCTGATTGCAACAGTAGCATTACACCTGGCTAAAGAAACAAACGTTTCTGCTTCTTTATGGGCTATGACTTCTATCCATAACATGACAATACAATTATTTTAATTTAAAGGAGAATTCCGGTGTGATATTGACCATATGTCTCATAGCCCATCTCGGCTTGTCCCCTGCACTCCAAAATCTGGCGCTAGTTAGCCGATGCTACCAACAGCTTTTTCAATAGTACTTTCTACGGATTTACTGACTACCGATTATATCTCGTGAACAAACTCTTGCATAAACTGTTGTTGCTCGAGGCTTTGGATTATCGGACTCTATAACCTTGATCGCCAAACTTTTCTGTCAAACGTTAACGTTAAACGTTAAGCCAGTATCAAGGGCTGCAAATAATACCGGGCCAAGGAAACGATATCTGGAAGAAGAAAGCATCAAATTCCTTCTAACGTCTCTCAAAACTAGTGACTCAATATAAAAGTGAGATCTTCCCAGATTACTTACCCGCTACCTGTGTTCGAGTTATCAAGGAACTGCACGATATCGCTGTTGCTAGCCAACTAGCAAACAAACGTTTAAAAAACAGTTGACACCGGCGAGCCCTCGCCGCGACACGATGCCTCCCCTCAGCTGTGCACCAGGCTGCGACTCCTGCGTCCTTCTCAGCGAAAAGATAGTGGAACTCGAAGCCAGAATAGCGACCCTCCATCAGATTGAGAAGGATGAACAGTTCCTCGACACCATTCTCTCCGTAAGTAACGTTACCTCTCTTACACACACAAATGCCAGATGCCCTGATTTCACTCTGTCCTCCAATACTTTAACCATGCCATGCACTAATGCAACTTCTGTCCCTGTTGCCTCTCCCCGGCCTCTGCTGAGAACCAAGCCTGCTCTGCTGGCCAGCTCCACTCCACACCAGCCTGAGCCATGGCGTAGAAGCAAGCATCACAAGCACGGCAGACGGTCCGGACGGCACTCAGGCCCAGCCCAACCTATACGACTGGAAAATCGCTATGCCATTCTGACCGAGGATGAGGAGCCCCTCCAGCCCCGAGACAACCATCCTGGTCCCTCCTCAAAGTCGGCGCCCCCCCCGACCCCCTCCTCCCCGGACCTCATCAACCTCCACCCTGGTCATCGGCAGTTCCATGGTTAGAGACCTCTGCATTCCCCCATCATGTAGCGGTCCCTCCAAGGTCTACTGCTTCCCTGGTGCCAAGGTCCTTGACATCCAGCAGAAACTCCCAAGCATCCTGGCCCGCCACACCAAGGTCAACAACATCATCGTACACGTGGGCACGAACGACATCAGAGATAAGCAGTCAGTAGCACTGCAGGAAAACTACAAAACTCTCATCACCACTCTGATGGGCACAGAAAAACGCTTTGTCATCTCTGGGCCTCTCCCTACCTACAGAAAAGGTGCTGAGAGATGGTCCAGACTGTTCGATCTCCACACCTGGCTCAAACGCTACTGCGCTTCCCTAAGCATCCCCTATGTCAACAACTGGGGCTTGTTCTGGGAGAGGCCCAGTATGCTGAAGCGTGATGGTCTCCACCCAAACCAACATGGAGCCAGGCTACTCTCTGACAACATAGCGTCCACACTGAGACATTGACATTCTGTAGAAAATATTACAGATTCACGCCCCCCAGGTATTGATTCGAATGGCATTATACATGTGGATGAGTCTGAGAATGTTTTCTGCAGGGTAACATACAATACTACTACCATAGATCAAGCTGTGTCATGCAATAGCATGACTTATGCTCATAGTTCTATTCCAACGTTGATTTCTACCCAACGTATAGTAAAAAGAAAAGACAAATTTAAAACTAGAAACCTAACAAATATTCTTTCCATACCTCAGCATATTCCTCAAAAGCCAGAGGCATTTTCAGCTAACATGGGTTTACTAAATATAGGTGCACTTACTACCAAAACCTTTGCAATCAATGATTTTATTAGTGAAAAAAAATTGGATTTTCTGTTTCTTGTTGAAACCTGGCTGACTTCAGACAGCGAAGCTGTTCTTGTTGAGACTTGTCCCCCAAATTATAATTTCTTCCACTCAATTAGACAAGGCAAACGAGGTGGTGGAATTGCCTCCATTCTCTCAAACAAATATAGTTGCGCACGAGTCAACTTTGGCGAATTCGCTTCCTTTGAGTATATTGCCCTCACTCTGAAGGCTGACCCAGCTGTACTTCTATTAACCTTATACCGCCCTCCTAAACTATGGACTGGCTTTCTCGACCAGTTTTCTGAACTTATGTCGCTCATCATCACTAGCTATGATCGGATAATTGTAAATGGCGACTTCAATATTCATGTCAATAAGACAACTGATGCTAAAGCCAGTAAGTTCCTTAATGTGTTGGACAGTTTAGAGCTAAAGCAGCATGTTACAGGACCCACCCACAACCTTGGCAACACCCTCGATCTAGTCATTTCCAGAGGGATAGAAGTCACAGACTTATCAGTAAATGATATAAATATGTCTGATCATCATTGTGTATCTTTTAATATTGTACTACATACTCCAAAAATTCATCCCGAAATTGCAATCAAATCGCGACTCTTGGACATTAGAGCAGAACAGCAGTTCATAGCTCTTATAGACTCCATAAATTTAGATATTTTACATCATCCCATTGATCAAATGGTAGAGGCTCTCAATCGTGAATTAGGCGCTCTGCTTGACAGAGTGGCACCCTTAAAGACTAAAAAAAGGCCCTGTAGCAAACTGACACCTTGGATGAACGAAAATATCCATGATCTAAAAAGATCATGTAGGAAAGCTGAGAGAACATGGAGAAAAACTAAGTTACAGGTTCACCGTGCCATTCTAAAAGAAAAAATTGCAAATTATAATAGAGCTATTCGGAATGAGAGGAGGAACCACTTCTCTAAGGTAATTGCTGAAAACAGTGGAAACTCTAGGGTGTTGTTCTCTACCATTGATAGGCTATTGCATCAAACACCTTTTGATACACTCAGTCAGGCATCCTCTCTAAGATGCGCAGAATTTGCAGACTTCTTCAAAAACAAAGTCATTTCTATAAGGGAGGCTATTGGTAACACAAGTAATATGTTTGATAGTACACCCAAAAACAGCCCCCCAAAATTAAGGTCCTTTAGCACTATTACTCAATCTGAGCTTGGTAAAATTATAACTCAAACCGGCTCCTCAACATGTGTTTTAGATCCAATCCCTACTACATTCCTCAAAAAAGTATATGATGGCTTAGCTCCCTTTTTTCTCAAGGTAATAAATACCTCATTAGAAACAGGTATATTTCCAACTGCTTTTAAAACCGCTGTTGTGAAACCTTTACTTAAAAAGTCAAATCTTGACCATACCAATCTGAGCAACTACAGGCCTATATCAAATCTATCGTTTTTGAGCAAAGTACTTGAAAAAGTTGTTTGTAATCAGTTAAATACCTTCCTCAACGAAAACAGTATCCTTGAAAAATTCCAATCAGGTTTTAGATCAAATCATAGCACAGAAACGGCTCTAGTAAAAATAGTCAATGATCTCAGACTAGCTACCGACTCAAACAAAGTCTCAATCCTTATTCTTCTGGATTTGAGTGCGGCATTTGACACCATTGATCATAGCATCCTAATTCACCGCCTTGCGAAGTGGGTGGGTCTCTCTGATAATGCTCTAAACTGGTTTCAAACCTACATTACTGGCAGAGATTTTTATATCAGTCTAGGAGATCATGTATCTGAAAAACAAGACTTGCCTTTTGGTGTGGCCCAGGGGAGCTGCCTTGGTCCCCTGCTATTTTCTCTATATATGCTTCCATTGGGAAACGTCATAAGTCAACATAATGTAAACTTCCACAGCTACGCAGATGATACCCAATTGTATCTTTCTGTGGAGCCAACTAACCCAGATGGCCTTTGCTCCCTCACTGCATGCCTAACCTCCATTAATCAGTGGATGAGCAAAAACTTTTTGAAACTAAATGATGACAAAACAGAGGTACTTCTGGTTGGACCAAAACTAAAGCGAGATATTATTCTTAGTAATCTGGGGAACTTGGCACACCAGGTCAAACCAAAAGTAACAAGCCTCGGTGTCATCTTAGATGCAGAGTTAAGTTTTAAGCCCCATATCAGTAAAGTTACTCAGACAGCCTATTTCCACTTGAGAAACATTGCCAAAGTGCGGCCCTTTTTAACTCAACAAGATGCAGAAAAACTAATTCACGCCTTTATCACTAGCAGGTTAGACTACTGCAATGCACTTTTCACTGGTCTTCCCAAAAAACATCTAAAGAAATTGGCACTCATACAGAACTCTGCGGCTAGACTTTTAACTAAGACTAAGAAGAGAGAACACATCACCCCTGTGTTGGCTGAACTGCACTGGCTCCCTATTTCCTATAGAATTGATTTTAAGGTTATGTTAATTACTTACAAAGCTCTGAATGGCATAGCACCTTCATATATCTCTGAGCTTTTAATATCTTATCAACCACAAAGGAAACTTAGATCATCCAATTCTAATCTTTTAATCGTACCCAAAGTGCTCCACAAACAAAGTGGAGAAGCTGCGTTTATCCATTATGCCCCCAAACTATGGAACACCCTGCCTCTGTACATCAAGCAGGCGAGTTCAGTAAATATTTTTAAAAAAGATCTGAAAACATACCTGTACAGGAAAGCTTTTAGTTAACTCATCTTATCCTGTAGACTACATTTTCAGATTATTCTACATCTGCTACTATTGGAGGGCGCAGCCAGCCAAAAGCAGATGGGCTCCCCCTATTAAGTCAGGTTCTGCTCAAGGTTTCTTCCTGGAATATGGGAGTTTTTCCTTGCCACAGTTGCCATATGGCGTGCTTGTGGGGGGTAAGAGGGTTAAGGCTGCCAGTCTTATGACGTCATTTTCTATATTTTTGATATGTTGCTGAGTATATCATAAACAGCAAAGAAAAGTGATTGATAATGACTGACTATTATTGTGTTACATGCTTCAAATGTAAAGCACTTTGAGCTGCATTCTGTGTATGAAAGGTGCTATACAAATAAAGCTTTATTATTATTATTATTATTATTAATAGTGGTGCTTCGGCATCGGGCTAGCCATGCAAATAAATCACGGTGTGATATTGACCTAAAGTGTATTGAAACATGATACCGAAGTGTGAACGTATGTCTCATAGCCCATCTCGGCTTGTCCCCTGCACTCCAAAATCTGGCTCTAGTTAGCTACCAACAGCTTTTTTTAATGGTGGTGCTTTGGCATCGGGCTAGCCATGCAAATAAATCACTGTTTTACACCATTTACGAGGCTCAATGTATCTCCACACTTCATTGGTAGTCTTACGAGGGCCCTGACATTTAAAACGAGACATTGAGAACTTTGAAAAAGCACTGGTAGTTTACTTACAAGACGATTTATACAGACAGTATCTTCACGAAGTTTAGCGTTTGCAGCCATCTTGAATTTAGTCACGATAAGTCGAGCAACGAGTAAGAATAAACAGGTATGATAAGGGATCAGATTCCAAAAATAATTCAGTGGAAATGCATGGATTCTAGAAACTGGAATCCATGCATTTCCACTGAATTATTTTTGGAATCTGATCCCTTATCATACCTGTTTATTCTTACTTGTCGCTCAATTAGAAATGTCAAACAAATTTCGCCTACATAGAACTCACTACTGCACAGTTTGCATACCGCTTTGTCATTCTCCATAGTTTAATATACCCAAACCCGAAGTGCTTCCATACCGAACTCCAAGTTATTAGGGCCTATAACTCGTCTCTCTCATGTCGCACAGGTTGATCGCGTTGTCCTCAATTTTTTGGCAAAACACCAGCAGCACAGCAACCGATTGAAACCGCTGTTTCCGGTGCGTAAAATTGGTGGGAATTTTCTTTTTAGCTTTCGCAATGCTTACTGCACTTTGGAATTCTTTGTTATGTTTCTGCTTGTTTGTGAGTTTTGTTACATCTAGATTTTTTATTTGTTCAATTCGTTTAAAATTAATAGTGTACATATGTCCAGGATCAATATGGCGATATTGGTCCAGGATTAACATTGTAAAGACGGTGCTGGACCAACATTGTAATGATGGTCCTGGACAAACATGACAATGTGGGTCCTGGACCAACATTGTAAAGATGGTCCTGGACAAACATGACCATGTGGGTCCTGGACCAACATTGTAAAGACGGTCCTGGACAAACATGACCATGTGGGTCCTGGACCAACATTGTAATGACGGTCCTGGACCAACATTCTAAAGGCGGTCCTGGAACAACATTCTAATGGCATCCTGGACCAACATGGCAACGTTGCTCCAGGACCATGTACAAACAAAAGCGACAGCTTTAGCCTATTACCAAGCTACATTAGTAGTCCAAAAGTGTGCACCTTAGCCAGTGAACTAACATTACACCAGCGTTGCATGCTGCGCCTACCTATTAGCAAGCTAATTTGGTAGCATAAATGTATGTTCCCTAGCCTAGCCTCTAACATTTGCATGAATAACAGCGGCACCAAGATTGCTAAATGAGCTTCAAAGCTACTTCAACTACTCTATCCCTTCGAAATAAATTATTTAAAAGATGTATAGCCACTGAATTACCTATTAGGAGGCTAATGTATTACAGTAAATGCATGGTCCCTAGCCTGGCAGCTAACATTACACAAACATAGAACCTAGTCAGCTAAAACGAAAATAAAAAAAAATCTAAGGTGCATATGTTCAGATTCCACTCAAAATTATTTTATTTTACATCTTTAGAATGTTGGTCCAGGAACAACTCTTACTTGAACAAATCACGGTCACCCACGCTCCTCCCTCTTTAACTCACGCACACACTCTCCCTCACGCACACACTCTCCCTCACGCACACACTCTTCCTCACATACACACTCTTCCTCACATACACACACATACACTATCGTCCCTCTCTCTCCCACTCACTCTACTACTACAACACACACACATTCACACTCCTCTCTCTTACACACACACACACACACACACACACACACACATACTCTCCTCCCTCACACACAAACACTATGTTGATGGGTTGTTCAATGAATTTGACCCAGTTATTTTATAGATAAATTCCATACATGATTATGTGAAAGTATGGCTATCAGAAAAAATATATTTTACCTGTGTTGTACTAAAAAATTGACTGAATTTAAAATAATAATGGGCATACTAGTACTCTTTTGTCCAATGGTGCGACGGCATGTCCTGTGGTACAACGAATTGAATTGTGAGTGGAAAAGGTATTTTAATGAATAATTTATGTAAAAAGTGTTGGATAGTATAATAATGCTATCATTACTATGCAGCTATAAGGATGAAATGAAGATTCCTTGGGTTTTATACTAAATATAATGAATGTAACCCAGACATTTGGGTGAAGTCTGTAAGTCTGTGTACATCTTATAGTATATAAATAACATAATTCTGAATTTTTTGGGGGTATGTTTGATGTGGAAATATAATTGGGGCAAACTAATATGCCTTGGGCTCATCTATCTTATCTGTCCAATTTTGTTGCACCGGTGGACACATTTTAGGACTACCACACCAAAAAGTGAATAATATGCAAAATATATGAGGAATTAGAAATGGACACATTCAGTTTTGAATTATTCACATATAAGGGAATATAATTATGTCATTTGACGTATATGTTTGAATTATAATTTTTTTCACTTTGAATTTGAGTTCACGTCAACCACCCACCTGCCTTTAGCTAGTAATGCCCCCTTATCGTGATGGTGATGGTGAGCAGTTCGTTTTGAGCCATAGAATACCTGCCTTTTTTCCTGTGAATGATGATGAAGAATGATGTGTTCTAATCTCTCTCTCTCTCTCTCCCTCTCCCCCTCTCCCTCTCCCTCTCTCTCCCTCTGCCCAGAGTGCCCCGCCTTCACACACACACACCCTTTCTTTCGGGTTGACACTACAATGTTGCCTAAGCCCAAGTTGCAATAAAACCCCTTGTTTTTTTCTCCCCTCTCTCTCTCTCATACATATATACAGTGAGGAAGTTGGTGAATAAGAAGAGATATTAGGGAAACAGGTAAGTGCCGACACGTGCTTGTTTACGGATGTGTGTGCTGTATTGAAATCGTATATACTGGCTGTGTCTCGCTCTCGCTGTCTTCTGGTGTGGTTTCTTCTCACTTTCCTTTCTCTCTACACCTCTCTCCCATTTATTTCTCTCTTTCCCTCCTCATACTATCCCCCTCTTTCTCCTTTTCTCTCTCTGTATCGTGCTCTTTCTCTCCTTTTTTTATCTCTGACACTTTTCTTCCTGTTAACTCTCCCCATCTTTCTCCATTTTCTTGCTCATTCTCTTTCTGTCTATTTCTTTCCCTTTTTTTCATAATTTCTTTCTCTGGTCTTTCCTTTCCCACCTTACTCTCTTTTCCTCCTTTTCCTCTATCTCCTGTCTGTCTGTCTTTTTTTACAGACGTGATGGGTGTCCATAACCCTCATATTATGATTACGTGTCAGAAAGAGACACCGCACAAGACTAGTAGTCAGTCTTGCTGATTACGAGAGCAACTGCGGTCTAAATGTGTCTTTCTCTATGTTCTGGCCTTATTCGACCTCTCTACAGCCCCCTGCAGACGGATGGCGGAAGCAGCTGGTAGGACGTGTGTGGTGGTGACGGGCGGCTCAGGCATGGTGGGGCGAGCGATAGAGCGCGTGGTGAAGGAGGAGGGAGGAGCGCAGGAGGGAGAGGAGTGGATCTTTCTCTCCTCCAAAGACGCCGATCTCACGTGAGGCGCACGCACACACACACACACACACACACACACACAAGGGAGGGTGGGTGGGTGTCCTTGGAGATAATATTGTCTCTGGGCCTCAGCAAGACACATGGGGGGGCCTGCATTGGAGCGCATTTGTTTATAAGAACACACACTCACACATTCATACATACACACATACATACACACACACAGGCACATACATACATGCACATACACACACACACCACATATTGACACACAAACATTAATAATGCTGATCCCACACTACGAGCATACTTTTACTCCAGAGCAAAGAGGACTATACCTTCACACTCTCAATAGGCTACTTTTAATATAAAAATTAATGTAAATCAGGTTTCTCGGCCAAGTATACTAGCGTATACAAGGAATTTGGTCTCTGCATTTATCCCATCCGTGAATTAGTGAACACACAGAGCACACACAGTGAAGTGAAGCACACACTAACCCGGAGCAGTGAGCTGCCTTGCTACAGCGGCACTCGGGGAGCAGTGAGGGGTTAGGTGCCTTGCTCAAGGGCACTTCAGCCATTCCTGCTGTTCGGGGATTGAACCGGCAACCCTTCGGTTACAAGCCCGAAGCCCTAACCAGTAGGCCACGACTGCCCAACATTCTTTTCACACTCTCAATAGGCTACTTTTTAGAGGAACAGTGCATCCTAATGTGCTAGAAGTTATTCCGGTTACGTCCCACCACTGGTCTGAACAACACACCATCAAGTAACCACAAAAAACAGCTTTAAACATCTCCATGCCATTGGGTACAAAGCAAACCCCCATTCAGCCTAGCTTGCTGGCGGAGGAGCTTTTAACCCTTTCATTCCCATGGGTTAGGTGCACCTGACCTGATAGACCACCAATCAGGTGTTGATCACCTTGACATGACTATCAAAACGGAGAGAGAAGAGGGACAAACAGAGTGCATGAGACGCAGAGATAGCCGTCAAGATTTCTGTCCACTCCACTCTCAGATCGTGTCCTTAAGCCAGCCGTGGTGTTATGTGACCTTACCTGCTTGTCTGCAATTGGTTGCAGGGACAAGGAGGCCACCAGAGCACTCTTTCAGAGACTACGCCCCACACACGTCATCCACTTGGCTGCCATGGTGGGCGGACTGTTCCGGAATATGAGACAGAACCTAGACTTCTGGGTAAGTAGAGTGACCTGTGTGTGTGTGTGTGTTACATGTGCTCTTGTGCAGAGTTCATTGATGTCTCAAGGGAAGTCATGAAGGCATAATAATGTCTCAATAATTAACACAGAGCATAGTACTGTTCAATGCATTCTCCAGCTCAGTCCTGGAAATAGTCATATTGATGATATGCAAGGGATAATGTATAGAACGCCGGTCATTATTGGGAAAATAAGTCCCGACAGGTCGAACTGGACCCCGACGCGCCAGCGGAAAAAAAAAAATATTTAGGCGCACTGGTGCGAATGACTTCTAACCATGTCAATGTTTATCTACAAAATACACCGCAACATCGAGAAACATTACCTGGTGCAAACCATAGAATCACGTCGCGAATGCAGCATAAAAACTACACCTCCCATCAACGTTAGCAGTTTCGCGTTGTGACTCGCTAGTAGTCGCTTCTATCAAATCCAAGAGCGCGCAGAAAAAGCGGAAAGTTAGTCTAGCCAGCCAAGATGCAAAGATTGAAGAAATTAGTTCTTCTATCCACCGAAGTCATCGGATATAGGAGGAACAGGATGAGATTCTGAGAATGCAGTGAGAGAAGGAAAGGTCACCTAACATGCCTTTTAGCCCAGTTGACGTATTGGCTGCAATATGCAAAATATAGCTGTAGCGAACAGGCACAAAAGTAGCCTCCCGTAATACTCCCATTTTATTCAAAGGTAGAACGCTACTGAAAACTCCAGACTTCCACGCATGCTTGTTTGTTTACACCGAATACAAGCTGAAGTGCAAAACGAAAGTAGGTCTAACGTTTGCCTACTGCCCCCATCAATGCAGATATTTCAAATAAAAAATCAAAGTATTTTTTATATATATATATATATATATATATATATAAAATATGGACAGATGGATAGCTACAGATGGATTCACAAATAAATAAATTAGCCTACATTTGGCAGGATACTTGATATACAGGCTGAATGCAAATATGGCAATGTATTATATTATTTTACATTAACAAATGGAAAACGGAACAGACTGAAAATAAAATAGGCACTGATCTTTAAAATCCTGTGTCCTGTAGCCTAAATGTTGTCAGTCATTCTTAATATTCGCAATTGGTGCACTGCCATGTTTAACTGTTAGCTGCAGTGTAATGTTAGATTAAGTTAAGTACAGAACTGACTGTGCGCCCAAATTTTTGTCTGCGCTCCTAAATTTTTTAACTTGGGCGCACAAGTGCTCCTGGAAAAAAATGTTAGTGTAGAGCCCTGCGTATAATATAATAAAATAATAATAATATAGCCTCTTGTCCATTAGTATATGACAGGCTTTGTGTAAACAAATTTCCTTGAGGTAAATAGTTATTTCTTTTGTTTCATGCCACGTAAATGTTGCTTTGTAAAGTTGCTGATTTGATTCTTGTACTTGTCCATTACGTAATGACCAATTCTCTCTTGTTTGTTTGTTTGTTTGTTTTACAGAGATGTAATGTCTTCATCAACGATAACGTCCTTCAGGCGGCTCATGAGGTCGGAGTGGTGAAGGTCATTTCCTGCCTCTCCACCTGCATCTTCCCAGATAAAACCAGCTACCCCATCAATGAGACCATGGTATGAGATGTGCCATTTACATTAAAGTGCCCATATCATGACTATTTTTCAACAAGTTAAAATAGGTCTATGAGTTCCAGAAAACATGTTTCTGAAGTTGTTTGCTGGAAATAGCTTGTCGGAAAAGATTCTTACCTACCTCTATTACACTCTTTTTCAGTCCCTTTCAAAGTGTGCTGTTTCTGCTGCTCATTACATATTAATGAGCTGCTGTTCACTTACCTACGCCCCACTTCATTAACTGTTACCAGGGTCATTCGTGCCAAATCAGCAAATGCCTCCAGCCTCGCCTGACCATCTTGGCTTTGCTTCATACTTTATGTCAATAATGCTAAATATAACCCAACAACTACTGTGCAAAGGTTTAAGCTTGTATCTACATTATTTTCTGAGATATGGAGGCTTAAAAAACAGTTGAACTCGTAGGCTTGGTGCGGAGAGGTGGGGTGTTGATTATGCAACGTCTGAAACATGCCAATTCAAAATCCCCCAACATCTACTACACCTTCATTTTACATAGTATAGTTAGGCTACAGAACTGCATCTTCTCAGATGAAGCACTGTGATATTATCTTGGTCCATAATTGCCAATTAGATTATTTAGCGTCCATGTAAACAAGTCAGTTGAAATCTTTAATCAGATTTATTTCAATCGGATTTTAAATAAAAATACTTCTGGATACATCCAGAAACCCTTATCTCACTCAAAACAGCATGAATGTTTTTTTTTTTTTCAAGTTTGTATGCGTGTGGAAGCACCGGAGACACACAATAACACATCAAATCCCAGAAAAAGTGATTTTTTCATAATATGGGCACTTTAAGTCCAAGTATCAAGCCGAGATTCATGTGCTGGCCAGCTCCAACAGTTGTGTTGCGCGTTGTACAACCTGATGAGGTTATTCTGTTAGTGTACATGCAGTGTGACTGGTTAACTTTCTCAGAACACTGAACCTCCCTTACCAGACCATGCTAATCCCGCTTTAGACTAAAGCAGGTAGTGTGCTCCATTGTGCACATTTAGACTAAAGCAGGTAGTGTGCTCCATTGTGCACATTTAGACTAAAGCAGGTAGTGTGCTCCATTGTGCACACTTGGACTTAAGGAGGTAGTGTGCTCCATTGTGCACATTTGCACACGGCAAAGACGCGTGTGATTGCCACACGGTCACAATTGTTGGGAGGCACACAACAATTCTTGTGTTGCGTGCGCGGGACACAGCCGCAGGCTTTACCAGGCCTATAAGGCTAACATTGTGCAGACGCAGGACTTTACCAGGCCTATAAGGCTGACATTGTGCAGACGCAGGACTTTACCAGGCCTATAAGACTATACCAGGCCTATAAGGCTAACACTGTGTAGATGCAGGACTTTACCAGGCCTATAAGACTATACCAGGCCTATAAGGCTGACATTGTGCAGACACAGGACTATACCAGGTCTATAAGGCTAACATGGTGCAGACACAGGACTATACCAGGCCTATAAGGCTAACATTGTGCAGACACAGGACTATACCAGGCCTATAAGGCTAACATTGTGCAGATGCAGGACTATACCAGGCCTATAAGGCTAACATACTGCAGAAGCTATATTAAACCTCATCTACCTAGTTCAGTCATTCCAACAATATTAAACCTCATCTACCTAGCAAATAATTTAACCTTTTAAACTATCCACCTATTTAACTGTTCAGTCATTCCAACTATATTAAACCTCATCTACCTAGCAAATAATTTAACCATTTAAACTATCCACCTATTTATCTGTCCAGTCATTCCAACTATATTAAACCTCATCATGTTGGTTACCAATTAGCACATCATCTGTTTTAACAATACATTTCACACCATATGTTTTGCATTTTCATGCACTGGTAATTCCCTGGAATTGCGTTTTCTAGTTCTTCTCCTAACGCAGTTAATGCAACTTCAACCGTTTAACATAGAAACTTCATTCAAACTATGTTACGTAGGTCTTACTTAGGAAATCAGGGCTTTGTATTTTTCATATTTGTAACTTTTATACTTTTTAAACTATTAATAAAAAAACTATTCAAAATTTCCCCATAGACTTAACATTGGGCTGATGACATCACAATGGGCTAATTAACTTGATTTGCACCTGTATCAACTTCCAGCTGCTCAACTAAGCCCCATCAAAGAGCCAGTTAAACTGATTGATTGATTGATTAAACTATTAATTAAAAACTATTAGGCCTTTATGACATCACAGCAATTAGAATCTTGTGCCAGGTGGCCAGGCCACCTTCATCAACTATCAGTTTCTCAGGCTTTAAGCATACAGTCTCATTCTCTTAAGACTACACATCCTGTTCAACTGTTTCAACTGTTCAGTCATTCCAACTATATTAAACCTCATCTACCTAGCAAATAATTTAACCATTTGAATCAGACATGTCAAAGTCAAGGCGCGCATGAATTATCTACGGCCCCCGGGATGATATTTGATTAGTATTAGAACCGGCCCGCAGGCCACAGCCGCCGACTGCTGTTTTACACGCACCAATACTCCATTTCCCACCATGCAACGGTAGCCCACGAACTCACTGCGGCGCCGCAAGTGGGCCTCGGCTTCATTATTCATCAGTATTCAGTCAGGGCAGATGTCAACTTTCAGCAACCCCCCTCCCCAATGTTGTGCCTGAACACGTTCATTGAACGAAAGTTCATGAACTCGTTCATATTTTGAGCGAACGTGAACTGAACGTACTGTATTAGCCTACTACTGCCTGATGAACGTTACTGTGAACTCGTTCATTCTGGTGTCTGTGAACGGCACGCTCTTTCAGTTTAACTTCGTTGAATAGGGTGTCGGATTTCTACAGAGCCTTCCACGCGAAAACCCGGCTAAAATACATCGTAAAAAGGCTTGAATATGGCAGCATGCAGGTCACCATTTGTCAAACTATGGGCCGCGGTCCGCAATGTGGACAATGGTCTGCAGAGTGAAATTATTCCCGGGCCATCGTCTGATAATTTGCTGCGCAATTGATCAAGGAGCCGCGGACAGAAAAAGAAAACAAACATTTCTGCAATTAGTATGAAATACTTGTTTGGTGTCATCAAACATAGAGGCATAGAATTAAGTCGTGGTATGGGCGTTTATTCAATGCATGTGTGTGCACGTTGGTAGCAAAGCTAAGCTTCAACCTATTGGAAGGCTATTTAATTATGAAACGACATTTAATAGAACGACGTGGATTTATGCAACTTCCATAAAAAAAAAAACACAGACTATATAAAACACTGTTTGGCATTAAGTATTAAAGTCAGCCAAAAGCTATTAATTAGTCTTAGTTAAAGATAGTTAAAGATCTCCAGATAAGTGATTTACGCATGATCTGATCCGCCATTTACCATTCACAGCTGGTATTGTGTTTCCTGAATCCTTACATTCAGGCATTCAAATGAAATGTAATTAGCATATAAATATTCTATCAGTGTATGATGCTTGCATGAGGGAAACATCCCAAAACAACGGGACGCATATAACTGCTGTTGTTTTGAGAAGTATTTCTCATGCAAGCATCATGCAACAATGCAAAAACAATGAAACTATTGTAGGCCTAATTATATTTTACATTAGTAAAGCAGTACTCTGATGTGCATGTTTTCACAAACTTTTGTGAACAATCTTAACACTTTAAACATTGACTGTTTTGAAGTGTATGTATAGCAATATAGTATAAAAATAATAATAATTGTGATATCATTATGATAATTTGATGGGGGGTGGGTTCATGTAGGTGGGCCCTATGACCCCAAAGTATGCCTTGACTGGGCCTCAGGTCAAAGAAGTTTGAGAAAGGCTGATTTAGACGACAAAGCAGCAAGGAGGCATCGTATGATCATTTAAACAAGTTTTATGATAGGTTACGTGCAGTCATTTTAATATGTTTTAATAAACATTGAACCAGTCCGGCCCTCGGCTTGTAGCAAATTTGTTTTTTTGGCCCTCTAATGTATTTGACTTTGACATCCCTGATTTAAACTATCCACCTATTTAACTGTTCAGTCATTCTAACTATATTAAACCTTATCTACCTAGCAACCAATATAGTTTGTTTTTACTCTGTATGATATTTTACATCATTTTTTGCATTTTCATGCACTGTATTTCCTTCAGGAAATGCTTTACTAGTTCTTCTTCTAACGCAGTTAATGCAGCTTCAACCGTTTAACGTAGAAACTTCATTCAAACTATGTTACGTAGGTCTTACTTAGGACATGTGGGCTTTGTATTTTTCATCTTTGTAACTTTTATACTTTTTAAACTATTAATTAAAAACTACTCAAAATTCCCCCATAGACTTAAAATTAGGCTGATGACATCACAATGGGGCCGTTAAGCAATTAGAATCCTAGGCCAGGTGGCCAGGCCACCTGCACCCTATCAGTTTCTCAGGCTCATTCTCTACACATCCTGTTCAACTGTTTCCTCTGTCCACAACATCATTTAACCATTTAAACTATTTACCTATTTAACTGTTCAGTAATTCCAACTATATTAAACCTCACCTACCTAGCAAATAATTTAACCTTTTAAACTATCCACCTATTTAACTGTTCAGTCATTCCAACTATATTAAACCTCACCTACCTTGAAAATAATTTAACCTTTTAAACTATCCATCTATTTAACTGTTCAATCATTCCAACTATATTAAACCTCATCTACCTAGTTCAGTCATTCCAACTATATTAAACCTCATCATGTTGGTTGCCAATTAGCACATCATCTGTTTTAACAATATATTTTACACCATATGTTTTGCATTTTCATGCACTGGTAATTCCCTGGAATTGCGTTTTCTAGTTACATTAACAATAGCGGCAGGTTCAAACTCACCTGGCTCCAGCGGAAACAAACGAGCACGTTTCATGCACGTAGGCTATAGAAAAAAAAGTGTCTGCTAACATTTGTCTGAGGAAGATCCATGGAGATTGAAATGTTTTGAATTATATTTATATATTCCAAATATGTTGGAACTGTACTGTGTGAAGACTTGTTTTTTCTAAAAATTAATTTGTGTGCATTTATATCTTATTTTTTTTTTTTTCTTTGTCTCTCTTGGGTTTGTCTACTCTTGTCATCAGATCCATAATGGTCCCCCGCATGATTCCAACTTTGGGTACTCATATGCGAAGCGAATTATTGATGTGCAAAATAGGTGAGCTCTCTGTGTGTGTGTGTGTGCGCGAGAGAGAGAGAGAATATCTGTGTTTGTGAATCTATGTATTTGTGTGCCTCTGAGCATTTCTTATATTCTAATAGGTGAGCTCTCTGTGTGTGTGTGTGTGTCTGTGTGTGTATGTATGTCTGTGTGTGTGAGAGAGAGAGAGAGAATATCTGTGTTTGTGAATCTGTATTTGTGTGCCTCTGAGCATTTCTTATATTCTAATAGGTGAGCTCTCTGTGTGTGTGTGTGTGTGTGTGTGTGTGAGAGAGAGAGAGAATATCTGTGTTTGTGAATCTGTATTTGTGTGCCTCTGAGCATTTCTTATATTCTAATAGGTGAGCTCTCTGTGTGTGTGTGTGTGTGTGAGAGAGAGAGAGAATATCTGTGTTTGTGAATCTGTATTTGTGTGCCTCTGAGCATTTCTTATATTCTCTGTGCTTTGTTTCAGGGGCTATTTCCAGCAGTACGGTCATCGGTACACAGCGGTGATCCCCACTAATGTATTTGGGCCCCACGACAACTTCAACATCGAGGATGGACACGTGCTCCCTGGACTCATACACAAGGCTTACATTGCTCAGAGTAAGACCTACACGTACCTTACTACATGTTAGCATGCAAGCATCAATACTACTGCTAACACACAAGGCTTACATCACTCGAGTGAGACATACAAGTATGTTATTACATGTTAGCATGGATGCGTCTATTCATGGGTTTCATCAGGACCCTTTCCACAGGTGTATACAATCATGCACCTTGATTATGAATGCAGACTGCATGGTGCTTGATTAATACACCTGTGTAAAGGGACCTGATGAAACCCATGAATACTACTCCTAACACACAAGGCTTACATCACTCAACAAGACGTACTAGTATCTTTTTGGGTGTTAGAATGCTAGTATTGGTACTATACAAAAGCACACAAGGCTTACTCAATCACTCAAAGTAAGACAGTAGCTTCCAATGTGTTAGCATGTTAGAAGTAGTACTATTTAAAAACATACGAAGCTTATATTACTTAAAGTACCGTAAGACCTACTAATAGCTTGCTGTGTTAGCATGCCAATACTACTATAGCTAACTTTAGTAACTAATTTACTAATTAGTTACTAATTACTGTTTGTGTGTGTGTGTTAGAGGAGGGCACCCCTCTGACGGTGTGGGGGTCGGGTAAGCCGCGGCGGCAGTTCATCTACTCGCTGGACCTGGCGCGCCTCTTCCTGTGGGTGCTGAGGGAGTACAATGAAGTGGAGCCCATCATCCTCTCAGGTACATACGTGAACTTCTCAAATGAACTCTGGGAAATGTAGTTCAAAATTAGTGAGTTATGTGAAAATTGACGTTTTACTTTATAAGTTGATCACTGAGGAGGAGCGTGCTGAACTCCTGTTCTTGCCTCAGTATTGGTATCAAGGGCTGAAGTGTAGCTATCTCCTCTATATTGCGGCTATCTCCCTCTTCTCTCGTTGACCGTCATCTGCCATTATCTCAGTCTGTACAGATGGTCGGGTGGTTGGGGGGCAACAACAGAGAAGGCTCCATCACCCTTAGTTTTAAGGCGTGTTTTGGGGATATAGAGAAGATTCTGAGATGAAGACCTAAGTGATCTTGGAGTGCTGTAAGGAATTAGTAGGTCACCTATGTAACTAGGTGCCAAACCACTGAGGGCTTTGAAGACAAAAAGTAAAATTTTAAACTTAACTCTGTGCTCCACAGGTAACCAGTGCAGCTTAGCCAACACAGGAGTTATATGCTCACGTTTCTTAGAGCCACTTAATAATCTAGCTGCTGCATTTTGAACTAGCTGAAGTCTGTTGAGAGTGGAGTAGGTCAGGCCTGCATATAGGCCTGCATATAATGAATTACAATAATCTAGTCTAGATGTTATGAAAGCATGTATAAGAGTTTCAAGATCGGAGAAGGAAAAAAAGGGCTTCAGTTTTGCAATGGTTCTTAACTGGAAAAAAGCTGCCTTTGACCACACTATTTACTTGCTTATTAAAATTTAAAGAGGAGTCAAAGAAAACCCCAAGATTCTTTACTTCACTGTGGCAGTTTGCAGAGAGAGGTCCTAGTGCATTTTTCAAGATAGAAACATCACTTGGAGGGCCAAAAATAATTATATCAGTTTTACTTTCGTTCAGTTGAAGAAAATTTCTTGCCATCCAGCATTTGATGTCACTGAGACGGTTAAAAATATTCTCCGAGGAACAAATGCCATTAGTGTTAACAGGCAGGTAAAACTGAGTGCCATCTGCATAGCAGTGATACTGAATGTTATACTTTTTAAAAATTAAGCCAAGGGGGTAGCATATAAAGGGAGAATAAAAGAGGGCCCAAAATGGAACCCTGAGGAACACCACACTTTATAAGGGCAGAGGAAGAGGAGAAATTGCCTAAACTAACTGAAAATGATCTATCACTAAGATAAGAAGAGAACCATTGCAAAACAGAACCCTGGAGACCAACTTCATCCTCCAAGCGTTTTAATAGGATGTTATGGTCAATGGTGTCAAATGCTGCACTCAGATCAAGAAGCACCAAGAGGGCGCATGATCCAGAATCAACTGCTAAGAGAATGTCGTTTTGGACTTTAAGCAAGGCCGATTCAGTGCTGTGCAGAGATCTAAAACCTGATTGGAATTTATCACATATATTGAACTCACTCAGATAAGAAGAAACCTGAGAGGACAACCTTTTCTAGTATCTTTGACAGAAAAGGTAATTTAGAAATAGGCCTATAATTCTTCAGGTCACTGGGCTCAAGGTTAGGTTTCTTAAGTAAAGGTTGCACAATTGCACGTTTAAAACCTGAGGGGACCACTCCATTGGTTAGTGAGTGATTAATTATGGCCAATACAAGAGGGCAGATGATGGTAAAAACTTCTTTTAAAAAGACGTGCAGGTAAAACATCTAAGTGGCAGGATGTAGATTTCATATGGGAGACCACCTCAGAAAGCTGGGAGGAAGATATAGCCTGAAACTGTTGGAGGCAGCTAGGTGAAAGTTCTATCACTGAGGGATCCGAATCTGGAGGTGAGATTTGAGATTTTATTTTGTCAATTTTATCAATGAAGAAGTTGAGGAACTTCTCACAGATTTCTGTTGAAGGGGCAAGAGTAGATGACGCAGAGGCAGGATTTATAATAGAGTTAATGGTATTAAATAAAACTTTTGGCCTATGAGCATTATTGTTGATGAGCTGAGCATAATACTCAACCTTTGCTGCCTTAACAGAGTTTTGGTAGGTCTTTAGAGAATCTCTGAAAAGGTCATAGAAGACCTGAAGCTTCTCTTTTTTCCATTTGCGCTCTGCTTTCCTGCAAGATTTTCTGACAGAACGGGTCGTGGCATTTAACCATGGAGTGGTGATAGTTTTAACACGTTTTTGTTTTAGTGGGGCAACGCAGTCTAAGGTCTCAAGACAGGATGCATTAAAGAGAGTGACTAATTCTTCAATGTCAGAGCAGGTGGAAATAGCAACAGAGATAGTAGGTGAGTGAGAGAGGATGAAAGTATTAGAGAATGTTGCGGCTGTGGTGGAATTAATAGAACGGGTAAAGGAATAGGACTTAGGGGGAGATACAGGGGGACAAAACAAAATAGATTCGAATAAAATCAAAAAATGATCAGAGACCCCAACATCCATAATTTCTAAGTTGGAAACATTGAAACCATAAGACAATACTAGGTCTGATGTGTGGCCTTTCTGATGCGTCGGGGCCATAACAGATTGCACAAGATTGAAAGAGTCCACAAGGCATAAAAAGTCCTTAACCAAATGTTTTGATGGGCAACAGATGTGAATGTTAAAATCCCCTAAAATCGTGAAATTGTCAGAGCGAGAGGCCATAAAAGATAGTAGATCAGCAAATTCTTGAATGAAATTACAATTAAGCTTAATTTTTGGTGGTCGGTAAACTAATGCACAGAGGAGGGTGGCATTTATCTTTACTAAATAAAGACCTAAACTCCCTTACAAAGGAAGAAACCTTGGGCAGATCCACGGCTCAAGGGGCTAACCCAACTGTGCTGTAAGTATGTTGGGGACGTGTGTTGGAGAAGCTTCCTGATGAAATAATGTGCTGTGTATGTAGGGGAGAGGGGGGGGCAGTGTACTGCAAGTATGGTGAAGGGACTTACTGTTGCAAGCAGAGTACTGTATGTATGATGTATGCGAGTGATGACAGTGAAGATATGTGTGTGGGCGGGAGGGGAGTGGAGCAGTGACTGTGTGTGTGTAGTGTGTGTGGGTAGGTGGGGGCAGTGTGCTGTAAGTATGTAGAGGATGTGTGTTGGAGAAGATCCTGAAGACAATGTGCTGTGTATGTAGGGAGGGGGGGGGGGGGCAGTGTGCAGCAAGTATGTAGAGGAGGCTTACTGTAGCAAGCAGTGTGCTGTATGTATGTGAGGTGATGACAGTGATGAGGTAATGTGGAGAGTATATCCGTGCTTTTCTCTTATCTCCATCATGCGGAGACTTCATCCCTTCATTCCTCTCTCTACCTCCTTCCTGTGTGTTGCAGTGGGAGAGGAGGATGAGCTATCCATCAAAGAGGCTGCCCAAAGAGTGGTGGAGGCCCTGCAGTTTAAAGGGGAAGTCATCGTATCCTTCAGCACAGACACAGACACAAACAGCACAGACACAGACACAAACACTTTTATCCCAGATAGATTTACTTTTATTTATGTATTAGACTGAAACCTAAAGACAATTACTACTACTATATCTACTACCACTATCACTAATAGTAATAATATTGACATTGATATAAAAGCTAATACTAAATGAATGCCAGGATCAATAGTAAGTATTGAATAGTAATGGTACCGTAAGTATCGAATGGATCAAGTCTAGTAGCTTGGTGTGGTAGTTCATTAGTCAAGTCAATTTTATTTTTATAGAGCATTTAACATGCACAGAGTGCAACACAAAGCTAGGGCTAAAACGATTCATCGAGTTACTCGAATAACTCGATTACAAAAATTACTCGAGGCAAAAACCCTGCCTCGAAGCCTCGTTAAATTCCTATGACGCGCACTATACGCGCAGGGATCTGATTTTTCCACACGGACCGTTGTTCAGGAAGCACACCACTAGCGCGTGAATCGTGATACATTCTGAATTTAGCTGGTGCGATGGCGGAGTCAAGATATCCATAAATGGCAGAGAATGTCTAAAGTTTTCAAGTAAAGTTTTGGCATCATTACATACTCAAAAAGGAAAAGAACAAGCATCTGAACCTAAATATCCACTCCATGCTGTTTCACCAAGCGTCAATAAAGTAGGCTAGGCTATTTAACAATCTATCTAGCCTATCTATCTACGTAGCCTATAGCCTACATTGATGTTGGCTGATTTTAATCACATACTGTATTTGTAGCGATGTCGTGATGGCTTGTTTAGCTTTGATGTTTTTAAGTAAGTAAACTTATTCACGTTCAATTGCAAGACAGTATGCCTAAAAAAGAACCCCTCACACACATGCATGCACCCTCATCTTTCCTCACGCACCGCACGCGTGCCCACACACACACACACACACACACACACACACACACACAGGTTGCTAGGTTACCATAGCAAATAGGCTCACCCCAGAAATGGTTTTTTAGTAGCCTAATGGTAAAATTATTTGTTAGTAGCCTAATGGTAAATGCTGCAGGTGTAGAATTCTACATAAAACAGATATTTATGTTGATGTCAGGTCTAGATTACAGCATGAAACTTGTTGTAGGCTACATAATAATACATTAAATTGCTTTCCCTCTTCTCCCTCCCAGCACTTCACAACATAGTATGGACAGCTTTGTTTGCCCAGCTAAGTCATGCACAAGAGGCTGCGATTTTACAGAACATTATTTAATTGATGGCACTGGCACTTAAAAACACTAAATGGGTAAATTGCAATAAATGGGCTTAGTTTTGTAGCCTAATCTTGGAGTTAGAATAAATACCTCTCTTTACAGCCATGTCATTTTCGTTATGCATTATGTGTTTTGGTTGTTTAAAAATGCAAAAAAAAAATGTATCCGATTAATTGATCGATAAAGTGCTAGATTAATCGATTACAAAAAGAATCGATAGCTGCAGCCCTACACAAAGCACTCCACAAACAAGACACATAACAAAAAGACAAAAGATGCCGGACGGAGCGGCATAGTCGCCAGCGTTCCCGCGACATCAAGACGTTAACATGGGCCTTCTGTAAGTGACGTTAGTAGGCCTACTTGTAGACTGCAGTCTAGAGATCAATGGAAGCATAGAAGCTAACCGTCTGAAGTCATGGGTGATCCCGCAGATCAGCAAATCGGTGGACCCCTGACAGCGACAGCCTGATGCTGAGAGACTGCAGAGCTCCCCAACGTCAACGGTAGTTTCGAACGTTAGCAGCAGGCTAGTCTGCTCAATCCAGACTCCAGGCAAGGCAGATGGCAGCTCGCAGGTAAGCAGCATCTCGGCAGTCGCGGCAGACCCCTCGCAGAGTAGGCCCAGGTCCAGCTGTCCCGATAAATCTCCTCGACCAGACAGTGAAGTGCAGCACCGCTCACGGATGGATGGATGAAGGATGTCAGTCCAGGGTAAAAGCTAGTTCTAGCCATAGCAAGCTCCCAATGCCCAACGGCAACGACATCAGCCAACTTGGAAGCAGTAAAAGGGACTAAGAATAACACGACAACTATCGAAACTAACATAAATGAAGAGAGAATACATTTAACTAGACAAATCAATACAAAAAATGAACATGACATTACATAAAATTACGAACATTACATAAAAACAAACAAAAACATGATGCCAGACGGAGCGGTGTGTCTTGCCAGCGTCTCCGTAACCTAGCAACTGGTTATTAGCTCGAAAATATATTACCATGCAGTCCCATGTATTGCAATGTGTGCTTGAACACAACAATAGAGCCATATGATGAAGAACAATACTACAATACATAATGTGTCCTCATGTGTTGACTGTGGTGTTGCCTTAACGTTGGATGTCAGTATGACAGCAGCAAAGCGGATGGTCAGTTTAAGAAGACTGCCAGTAATGACAAACTACGACGCTACCTACCGGACTTCAAGTTCACCCCATTTAACACAGGTAAGGAAATCAATTTAGCAGATGCACAAGTCAAGCGTCTCACTCACTCACTCACTAACCCACACACACAGACACAGACACAGACACACTCTCTCTCTTATGGCATCAGGGAGTGAGGATTGCCCTGACTAGCTACTAGTATGTTTACTGTAGTGGTTCCTCAGTGGTCAAAGGATTTAGAAGTGAAGTTGAGAGTATGATTTTAAATAGTATTTGAATAGCTCTTTTCCAAAATGCTATGTCTTCCATTTTAATACATGTTTATGTTGTTTTCCAAATGATTTCGGTGGAACTGCAATTGAGTTATTGTTATTTGTTTTTTCTTTTCTAAATCAAAACAGCACAACTGCACTTCTATTGATATGACCTGAAATACACAATTAAATAACATGACTTATTAACGTTTTGGAAAAGAGCTCTTATGTATTATTTGTAAGTACTGTAGCCTGACTACAGATTGGATTTATTTTTGATAGCTGGAGTCATGGCATAGGCGTCAGAAGGGACTAAAACAAACTTAATCAGCTGAATGTCTGAAGGGGCCTTTTGGTTGTTTTCTCTGTCCTTGAGTTTGCTGTGGTTAGGAGACTCTTTCATATACTGGCATAGTGCCCAGAACATTCTCATCAATGGGGCTTTGTGTTTGCTATGCAAAAGTAACCAAGTACATGTAGGTTTCTAAGAACAGACCTGTTTCTTGTTTGTGTTTGTTTTGTTAGATTTATCTTTAATCTAGGGCTGTCAAAATAACTAATTAATTTCGATTAATTAATTTGAGAAAAAATAACTGATTAAAAAAATTAGTGCAGATTAATTAATTCGATTCAGTATGACCTTTGACCCCGAGCCGTTCTAGTCAGTAAAAATTAGACTAAAATGAAGGAGAGAGAAGAAAACGTGCTGCCTGGATCATTGATTGGAACATTTACTTTAAAAAAAAAAACGGCCTGATGGTGTTGATAAAAATAAAGTGTTGAAAATAAAGTCCTCTGCAATGTCTGCAGCAAGGAATTTGCATATCACCGGAGTTAATCAACTCTATAGTTGCACATCAATGCAAAGAAATATGTGTTGACATTGAGGGGAGTGTTAATTTATTTTCATTGTGTCCCCTAGGTTATATCTGTGGCCTGAATTGCCTTGTATGTGAAAAAAAAAAAAAAAAACTTCTTCCCGAAGCACTTTTGAATTTATTTCCTCAGCATATTAGGTCATATCATAGATTATTATGCCAATTATTTAAACAGTGAAAATAATAATAAGAGTTTTTGAACTTTAATGTCACTAATGCTGATTATTCAATGATTCATTTGAATTTAAATATTTAAAATACTTTCACAGCAAAAATTATATATGCGATTAATTTAGATTAATTAATCACAGAGTATGTAATTAATTAGATAATTTTTTTTAATCGATTGACAGCCCTACTTTAATCATTTTAAGATTTTAAATAAGTAAGTAAGTGATTGACTCTACTATTTACGATTTACGTTTGACTAATTAATAGATTTAAATGTATTTTCTGTCAGAACACACGCACGCACGCACGCGCGCGCACGCAAAGCAAAGCAAAAATTGAAGGCTGGTATTATATCCATGTTTAAAGTTCTGGTGTACATCAAATCAGCATAGTGGTGGTATACGGAGGATGTGGCCCAGTTAAGTGAGAAACTGTGCAAAGGATAAGAATTTCACTTATCTCCCAGAGTGAAGACATACTCTTTTCTGATTGACTGGTAGGGTGGCTATTATTTCTGTATAATAACAGAAAATATAACAGGACACCTATGACGCTGTACAGTCTAGGCTATGAAGTAGATCTATAGTATAGTATAGTATATATATACTCTTTTGATCCCGTGAGGGAAATTTGGTCTCTGCATTCATCCTAATCCATGAATTAGTGAAACACACTCAGCACACAGTGAACACACAGTGAGGTGAAGCACACACACTAATCCCAGCACAGTGAGCTGCCTGCAACAACAGCGGTGCTTGGAGAGCAGTGAGGGGTTTGGTGCCTTGCTCAAGGGCACTTCAGCCATGCCTACTGGTCTGCGTTCGAACCGGCAACCCTCCGGTTACAAGTCCGAAACACTAACCAGTAGGCCACGGCTGCCCCCTATTAAGACACCTTGGTGGCCGTTTTCCCTTACTTAATGACTTTGAAGCTTGAAGAGTTTTAGAAGCTTCAAAATGGTGTTTTACAAAATGTTTTGAAACTTAAATCTCTCTCTCTCTCTCTCACCCACACACACACACAGCCATTAAAGAGACTTGTGATTGGTTCGTGGCTAACTATGACAAGGCCAGGAAATGAAGATTCTCCCTGCAGATTGGCTGCTCATAAGCTGCAGAGAAAAGGTGTGTTCCGGAACGCAACAAACTGAAGGCCAGTGAAATGATTACAATTTCACAGGAAGATGAGGCTCGAGAATTGTGATTGGCTTAGCCTGTCCAGTGGGTGGGACAGTATGAATGCACAGGACTCCGCAGCACTTTCATTTCACAACTTAAATTCTTTTCTTTTTTGTTTATGTTTTTGTATGTTGGGAATTAGAATTGTATGGGAATATTGGGTCATGAAAAGCTAAGTTACGTGTATTTCTACTGTTACATGGGGATAATGAGACCTGGCACTTATTGCTGTGACTTTTCCTCTCTTTTTATCTTAATACAATCAGGACAGATACAGATTTACATCTTAATGTTTTATTTTTAATGCATGCAATGAAAACAAAACAATTTTTGTATTCTTTATTTACACTTAATACTTTATAAATTATATGTTTCTATAGCTTTCATGACTTATGTGGGTAATAAAAAATCTATAATGATTATTTTATGTATACTGTTATATACTGTTCTTGAATTTTCCCTAGGGATCAATAAAGTATTGATCGATCGATCAATTGTTTGTTCATTGTATACCCATCAATACAACTTCATCACCTGCTGTCTTGCAAGATATATTGCAGTATGTTAAATGTGTATATCTACATATGGCATATACAGCGGGGGAAATAAGTATTGAACATGTCAACATTTTTTTTCAGTAAGTATACTACCAATGAGGCTATTTGCATGAAATTTTCACCAGAAATTAGTATTAACTCAGATAATCCACCCATATAAAAAAATTCCAAAACCAAACATTAAAGTCTATAAGTAGAGTTATGTGTAATAAAGTGGAATGACTCAAGAAACTGAAAAGAATATTGGCAAATTGAAAACAATGACAGCACCTTTCCACTTCTCAGACAAGACATCACAATTTAATTAACACAAACACTATTTTTAGTTCTCCCTCACACACACACACAAACAGGGCTGCTGGACGGAGTAGAGGGTCATGGGTAACTGACTAAGAGATAGGCTAGACCTCGTAAAAGTAGAACTCTACCCTTACAAAAAAATAACTGCAAGTGTCAAAACTAAAGTTTGGGAGGATTTTTTGCAGATCAGGAAATGCAAATGTCTTGCAAAAATTGCATGATTGCACATAGCCGCAGTACCCGGTCAGTCGGACTGGATAAAGAGCATGATCACGTGACCGTTTTCAGAGGCATCCGGCTCCGTGTGCCATTTTTCAGGCCACACGGTGGCAGTGTCTCACGCACACCACACACCAAGACTGTCGCAGTCCCCATAGTTTCCATAGCCGACACACCACAGAGTTACTGAAGATGACATGTCCGTCGTTCCATATGCCACTGACTAAAATGATGCATCCTATAAGTTCAGTGTTATCCTGTGTCTGTGTGAAACAGCTTGCTTTCAGGGTCTTAATTTAGGCTGTTGATTGATGGTCAATCACATTAATGGTAGGCTACATTATCAATGAGTGATTAACTAGGCGATCGTGTTATGTCAATTGATTGCTTTATGGGCTGTTCTGTTTGTATTGTGGCTGCAACATCGAAACATTTGTGACAAATACAGTGGCTGCAACCTGCAACTGACAAGTCTGCTACTTTGTAATAACTTACATTATTTGACACGCCCACTGAGATTTCTGGTATATTCTAACCGGACGCGGATCTTAAAGGGAAAGTGCAGTAGCCTACAGCTGAAATGAGCGACTGGGGAAGTATTTGCCCACTTCAGACTCTTCAACGCTGATTTTGATGGCTTGCTCTTCACATTTCTATTTATGTTCCCTCTCAAATTAATGCTTCGGGCTGGGGTTGACATTGATATTGTGCGGAGAGGTGGAAGAGTTCCCAGAAGCGATAAACAGGGCGCACCCCTTTAATTGCCCGCTATGTGGAGCTGTGTGGTCTGTGATTAACTGTCGGTTGGCAATATATTGACGAGGGTTCCCTAGTTGCGGCGCTCTGCTTTCGCCCGTGTTGTGGTGGCATCGCCTCCTTTTATTCCGCATCTGAGCTGACTTTTCTTGGACTCATCTCTTGACATGCACCGGGCGATTTTACTGACCTCTACGCTGCTAACGCTTCTGGTTCCCGGGCCGGCCCGTGGATACTTCACAGAGGAACGCTGGAGTCCCGAATCCCCCCTGCTCGCTCCCCGGGTCCTGGTTGCTCTGGTGTGCCGCAACTCAGAGCACTCATTGCCTTATTTTCTCGGAGGCATCGACCGCCTGAACTACCCGAAAGACCGCATTGCTGTTTGGTAAGTATAAATGGCTAATAAGTGGTCCTTTTGAGTAGACTCGGCCCATGTCTGGTCCTTTGGGATGGGTTGTTCAGGCTACAGGACAGTGTTTTACCAGGCTACGACACGTCACTGTAATATCAGCCATCACCAGGTTGCATGTCAAATTGTGTTGCTATATGTGCCTTTACAACAAGACAAGTCCAATACGCATGGCATTGTTGACACAACAATACACTGCTCAGAAGCGCATAAGAGATATTTGATATCAATCAGCCTCTAACGTTGTGATCTTATGGTTTATTCAGTGCAGTCTTCAAATCCATTCAACTTTTGCCTAACATTTTGTGTAGCCTATTTAATGGGAATATGGTCAGATCACGTTTACGCGTGCCTAGGCTATAAGGAGCGAGGAAGAGCCAGTTGTTGGACCGAAGACGAAGTACGCATCTTCGGTCCAACTTTTTGTCCCTGTCATCTGTTCCGACCAAGTGAGCTAGCAGTGAGCTAGCTGAGACGTGTCCAAATTCTATATAGTCAGAGCCTTCATCTCCCCTTCCCCTCCCTTTTCTTCCCCTGCTTGCTTCTTCTCCCTTCTTCTGTTCCACTTCCCTCTTTAGCCTACTCTTTTCTAGCGAACCACCCCGAACACACCTCCCATTCGATTCCCACGCACGCACACACCGGCGACTTCTTCAAGACTTAGCACATAGACTCATTTAGGTACAGATTCGCATGATTAGAAGTCAGTGGTTAACTCGACATTATCGGTAGCCTAATAGAAACAATACATTTGGACACTGGAAGTAGGCTACAGGAACCTCATGTGCCAAGTGATGAGATTATTTGCTGTCGTGGACATTGCTTCTGTGTGTGTGTGGATGTGAGTGAGAGTTAATGAGTGTATGAGAGAAAGAGTCAGTAGGCAAGCCCCATTGCACTAATCCGCCACTGCCGTATAAAAAGATTCCAACTCCTCTTCGAATACCGATTCTAATTCTGAACACGTCCTCCAGAGCGTAACAAGTTCCTATTCTGGGGGCACCAGGACTGCATGGTGGTTGTCCCCGGCGGTCCAGCCCACCCCCAGCCCCCTCTAATAAACATTACGACACGTCATCAACTGAGGACAGGCAGGCCGTTTAGGGTCAGTTTCTTCGAGGTTACTTCACAGTCCCTCAGTGCTATTGAGACTCGTTGCTTATGTTTTGGAAATAAGTCGAATTTGATAATACGTCGATAGTTACTGATGCTTAGTTTAGCCTCTCTAGTCATCGCAGTCTTAAGATAGTTCCTGAAGGTCGTTAGTTTCTATTCCCCTCTTCTCTCTTGAATAGTTTACCTTCGATCGTGACAGGTTTTAAAAGCATTGGTTTGTGCAAATAGGTTTGTGGAAATATTTGTCAAGTGTAAATGAAGCAAACACACAGAGAAATATTTCTCATCTGTCCACAATAAAAATGTGTATTTTCAGCTGGCTGTTAGTAGTAGCATGTATTCACATAGCTGATCTCCATCCAAAACAGCTGAATACATTTTGTATACGTTTGAACGCTTTCAAAGGTTTGCCAAGTGACTTTGTTATCGAATTCGCAAACATTTTCCTTGAACCTTATTTTGAGAGCTACTCAGAAACAGGTGGGGAGCTACAGGAGAACCCTGGTCTAACACTTCAAGAATGTGACTCCGCATATAGACCTCTGTTGAACATCTTGAGAATTATTGATGGAAGACTGAAAAGTGACGAAAACAAACCCCCATTTCTCCCATTCCCCTTGGCTTTCTCTCTCACTACCTCTTTCTCTATTATTCTGGTTTCTCTACCAAACACACATGCACACACACACAATGACACACACAGAGACACATACAGAGAGAGAGAGAGACTATGCAGGAGCCAAAGTTATTTGAGTCCTCATCCTTCGCTTCCTGGTTCCTCACAGAAAACATGTTTGATCTGTATCGTGCAGGCTGCTCATCCTTTCTTTATATCTCTCTCTCTCTCTCTCTCTCTCTCTCTTTCTCTCTGTCTCTGTCTCGCACACACACACACACACACACACACACATACACACACACACACACGTTTGATCTGGATAACTGTACTCACCAGCTATTTCTTTATCTCTTTATCGGTCAATCTCTTATTATGTCTTTATCTCGCCCTGTCTCTCTTGCACTCTCTCTCTCTCTCTCTCTCACACACACACACACACACACACACACACACACACACACACACACAATCCTGCATTGTGCACATGAAATAGGGGTCTCTACCATCTCGGCCTGAGTTATCTAACGTCTGCCTCCACCCGACACTTTGATCCGCCTCACCAAGACGCCCACTCGTCCCCGTCCCAAACTACCGCCCGGCTGGGTCGCCACCATTCACTTACCGTAAGACCCACAGCCACAAGCACAGAACCACAATACAGCCTGGCCCTCCAGTACAAAGGATACATGTTCACTGCCTTCAAAATTCGGCAGAACGAATAAAGGCAGAATTTTATACAAATATTTGACTCGGACTTGCCTTTATGCCTTGCTGCCACCGACTGCTATCTTAGAAGGCTTTCTGTAGTTTTTTTGGACACATTTGGTTTGCAGTGGCGCTTATGGTGGCAGCCAGGAAGAGTACTAAGGGACCTGTTGGGCTCATTACAGACATCACCCACCATCAGGGGCAGGGAAAGGGGCTGGGTGCGCCTGCATGTGTGTGTGCGTTCCCCTAGGAAGAGAAGCCTTTGCTGGGGTTAGCACTGCTCCACACTCCCTTCACCACAAGACTCCCACAGAGAAGCGAGCGGAATTGGCACATGATGATGATTTTGCCCCACTAAGGGTGTGCGTAGTAAAGACAGATAACACCAACTTTGCCCTGTGATGTATTTTTTTTTTGTTTTATTTCATTTTTGGGGCTTTTTTGTCTGTATTCAGCGAAGAGTGATAGTTAACGAGTGGAAGAGAGAGTGAGATCTGGAAATGGCCACAGGTCACTTTGATTGTGCTATGAGTCACAGCCACCCCCCCCCACCCCCTGCCCCCATCATAAGGGTCTATGTGTAACTAATCATTGCACATAGACCTTCAGCTCATCAGCAGTAATACCAGTGAGCAGTTAAGACTAAGACTAGCTAATTACACATGTGCAGTAAAAAGACAGTGGGGTTTTGTGTGCTGAATGAAGGCCTGTCTTTGATTTGTTTTTTGTAAAGCTGTTATTGATTTACTAGGCCTGTGTATGATGTAATACTGTATATAGACCCTTTCAACAATAAAAACAAAAACAATTCTTGAACATTCTATTTGGTTTCCAATCTACTTCCTCTGCATTAATATAACATATGGAATGTTAAAACGGAAGCTTTGTGGGGCCAACTAGGATGCTGATAATGGAACTCTCTTGAAAGGGTCTATAATGCCAAATATTTTTTGTTGTCTTGCCAAATAGTTTTCTTGTCTTGTATTGGGAAGAATGATTGTCCTTGCACATGGAGATGCATTTTGCTCCTCAGATCTTTTCCACACACAGTGTGTGTGTGTTTGTGTGTGTGACTGTGTGTGTGTATGTGTGTCTTTGTCTGTGTCTGTGCTGCCGCAGAAAGAGAGATGGCGTGTGTGTGTGTGTGTGTGTGAGAGAGAGAGAGTCTGTGTCTGTACTTCCACAGAAAGAGAGATGGCATGTTTGTGTGTGTGTGTCTATGTGTGTACTGTCACAGACAGAGATGGCATGTTTGTGTGTGTGTGAGAGAGAACGAGAGATACATAGATGGAGAGAGAGAAAGAGAGACACATAGATAGAGAGAGAGGCAGAAGTTGCGGGTATGGAAAGTGGAGATGAAGATAGATTGAAGCAATGGAATGTCCTTCTGATTAGGAAGGTATAGGCGTTTGTCCTGTCTTGCACATGGAAGATGGTGTGTGTGGATGTATGGGTGTATGTGTGTGTCTGTGTGTGTGTGTGTGTGTGAGAGAGAGAGAGAGAGAGAGAGAGAGAGATAGGTATGATTTGTCGTCCCAATAAAGCATATTTGAATTGAATTGAGAGAGAGACATACATAGATAGAGAGAGAGGCAGAAGTTGCGGGTATGGAAAGTGGAGATGAAGATAGATTGAAGCAATGGAATGTCCTTCTGATTAGGAAGGTATAGGCGTTTTTCCTGTCTTGCACATGGAAGATGGTGTGTGTGGGTGTGTGTGTGTGTGTGTGTGTGTGTGTAGGGCATTGGCATGAGCGTCAACCTGCCGAAGAGTGTATGCATGCGTGTGTACACGTACTTGAGTTTGTGGTCATGGTCTCGTCTAAGTGCTCATGTGTTTATACTGTGTTGTTTGTCGGTCACTGCATTTTTTCTAACTTGATATAGGTCAGAGATATGGAGAGAGACAGAGGGAAAGGCAGAGAGAGAGACAGAGAGAGAGAGAGAGAGAGAGAGAGAGCAAGACAGAGATGGAGACAGGGAGAGAGCGATAGCAAGACAGAGAGGGAGGGAGAGAGAGAGCAAGACAGAGAGATAGAGAGTGATAGCAAGACAGAGGGAGGGAGGGAGAGAGTGATAGCAAAACAGAGAGGGAGAGAGAGAGAGAGAGAGAGAGAGCAAAACAGAGAGGGAGAGAGAGAGAGAGAGCAAGACAAAGAGGTAGAGAGTGATAGCAAGACAGAGATGGAGACAGGGAGAGAGTGATAGCAAAACAGAGAGGGAGAGCGAGAGAGAGAGCAAGACAGAGAGGGAGAGAGTGATAGCAAGACAGAGGGAGGGAGGGAGAGAGAGAGAGAGCAAGACAGAGCAAGAGAGAGTGATAGCAAGACAGAGAGGGACAGAGTGATAGCAAGACAGCGAGAGAGCGAGTGTTAGCAAGACAGAGAGGGAGAGATCTATGTCTCAGCTTGTTGTTGGTTGCCTTGAGTTGAGTGTCAGACTGAGGTGTTCAATGGCTCAGTCAAACGGTGAAAGCCTACATTCACACCACATTACCCACCTAAAGGAATCACCCTGCAGCCATGCCGCCTTTGCAGATCTCTGCATGCAATTTCAAAATATCTCAGAAATGGAACATGATTTTCAAAAGAAAAGATCCAGTCAACGGCCTGTAGTAAAAAGTATAAATTAAAAAGCTGACAGATTGGGGCTTTTTCAGAACATCAGTCTACCTGAGCCAAGACGTGTTCCAGAACAGCTTCTATGACTATCACTCACATACTGTTACACTTCTGAACATATTTGGGGTTACAAGCATGCAACAACCTTACAGTACATAGGAATATACATATATATAATGAAACGAAACAGAAAGCAGTCATCGAAAAAAAAAAAATATATATAATGAAACGAAACGGAAAGCAGTCATCAGCAAATAAAATAAGAACTAAATAATTATTCTGTTCTGACTCTGCTTTGGTCGAAGAATCCTCCATTTCCTTTTCATCTTTTCATTAAACATTCAACAAAAAAGGACAACTCGCGCACACACACACACACACACACACACACACAAACACAAGCACACACACTAGCACACTACAGCCTTACCTGTCTTGTATACACAGAGAGAGGAAATCCTGTAGTCCCATTGCTTCCAGTATATTTAACCATCACACAGTCCAGCCCTGACACACACACACATACTTGGGGACCCCTGCAGGTAAAGCACACAGGTGTGTGTGTGTGTGTGTGTTGTGTCAGAGGTCAAATTTGTATGTCTTTATGTATTAGCTGTATGTGTGTGTGTGTGTGTGTCTCCTCACATCCCCTCAGGTGTGGTATGTTGACTCTCTCCTGATGAGAGTTATTTTCTCTCTTTATCATTATTATTATTATTATTATTTTTAGTAGTAGTAGTAGTAGTAGTAGTAATCCATGCCATAGTCCATGTCAATTGTTGTTATTATTACTGTTAATTGCTAATTGTCTTCTCTTGATGTAATTTTCTCCATTACTGCTTTGTCAACATTGTAAAACTTAGTCATGCCAATAAAGCTCATCAAATTGAATTGAATTGAATTGAATTGAGAGGTAGAGAGAGAGAGAGGTACAGAGAGTGAGAGATGGAGGGAGAGAGAGGTACAGAGAGTGAGAGATGGAAGGAGAGAGAGAGAGAGAGAGAGATGGAGGTAGAGAGCTAGAGAGCGAGATGGAGGGTGGGACTGCGTATGCGTCAGTCACTACGAAACGTGATGTACTCAGATTTACCTCTGAAAGCATATCAAAACCTGAGGGTTTTCTGAAAACATACTAAAAATGGTCAACGTCTACCAAAATGTAATATCTAAGCCTCTGTAGCACCTAGAAACATGAAATAAAAAGCATGCTGCGCTACGCAGCATCCAGCGGGAGAGTCAATGTTGCACTATGCAGCATCAGGCGGGAGATAGAATGTTGCGTCATGCAGCATCCAGTGCGAATGGGTTAATTATAGAAGGATTCTAAGGTCAAAAGTAAGGCATTTATAAGGTGTGAAATTAAGTGGTTTTGTTTTGTAGTGAGTGTTGGCATGACAACTATGTGGGCCTCCCCTCCTCTGGCTCCATCAGGGTCCCCTTGCCGTGTGCTCAGACTCTAAAGATGACAAACGGACAGACCGCCTATTGAGAGGGGGATTAGAGGGGGAGAAGGAGAGAACAGAATGTGCAGGAAGACCACATTTTCCATCCTCACTTTGGAGGTGATCGTGTGTGAGTGTGTGAGTGTGTGTGAGAGAGAGAAAGTGTTTGTGGAGGGGGGGGGGGGGTTAGAGGGGATCTGTTGGGACTTGTTCTCTTTTGTCCTGCTGTGTGTTATATTAGCAGACAATAGGCACAGGCACAACTCACAGGGCAAAAGGAATGTAGGAACTCAGGAGTGTGTGTGTGTGTGTGTGTGTGTGTGTCTGTCTGTCTCTGTGTGTGTGTATGTGTGTGTGTCGGTGGATGTCGGTGGGTGTGTGTTTCGGTGTGTGTGTGTATGGGTGGGTGTGTTTTGATGCTAAGCTACACATGGGCCCCGATCCAAACAGCTGAAGAGCAAACTCACACAGTCATGCTGTGTGTAACGTGTATGTGTGAAAGTGTGTATGTGTGTATGTGTGTTACGTGTATGCATGTATTTGTGTAACATGTATGTGTGATTGTGTGACGTGTGGGTTGTACTCTCCCCTATACATGTAGTTTTTTACTATTTATTACTACTATTAATTACTATTATTACTATTAATTACTATTATTACTATTAATTATTACTTGTTATTAGTATGTAAATTCATTTTGTTTATTGTAACTCTTACAGTTCATATACTATCACATATGAATATTGAATGTATGAACCATTCAACCTGCTTATTGAATCACATATTGTTTCCTGATGGATGGATTATTTATGAGTTTATTTATTTATTTATTTATTTATTTATTTATTCATGTCAACTGGAAGTTATTTATCTGAGAATCTGAGAGACAAACAAAGCACGTGCTCTTGTCTGGGCGTTAATGGCTAAAGGTAGACTACTAACCAAGAACGACACATGCATGCACGCGCGTACACACACACACACACACACACACACACACACACACACACACACACACACACACACACACACAGAGAACTGCTGCCTGTGAGTCTGTAGAATGAGGTTAGAGAGAACATGGTAGTGTAGTCCGTGTGGATGTGAGATGAGAATCTTTAATCATGACCTGATTGACAGCTGAGAGGTAAATCTAGCTGTGTGTGTGTGTGTGTGTGTGTGTGTGTATGTATAAGTAAGTAAGTAAATAAGTATATATACTCTTTTGATCCCGTGAGGGAAATTTGGTCTCTGCATTTATCCCAATCCGTATAAAGGTCCGTACACACCGAGTCCAATTTTATGGACGAAATATTTGCACGAAATTACGCAGCCTATTAAACACATGCATTCGTATTAGTCTGTACACACAGAGGACGAAATTCGTTGCGATTAAAAACATTTTCGCAACGGTCTCATTTCATCCGTGAATTAGTGAAACACACAGCAACACAAACAAGTGCTAACCAGTAGGCCACAGCTGCCCCTGCGTGTGTGTGTGTGTGTGCTATAGAATGGAGTCTCTGGATGTGCTATCGGATCAGAGAGGGTATCACCTGCTTGTGAGCACACAGCAGCCGGGCCCAAGACACACGCTATCAAACATGCGCACGCACACACACACACAGACGCATAGTAAGACATGTCTACTACAGCCTATCAAATTGCCAGTAAAAAGGCAAACATAAAAATACACACCCACACAAACACACTTCTCTGGTTTGTGGCATCAAGTGTTTTGGTCTTGGTCTACGTATTGGTCAAAGGGCCTTAAACACAGATGTTACGTGTGCACATACACACTCACACACACACACACACACTCTCACACACACACACACACACACACACACACACACACATAATCACTCAAACGCACAATAAAGGAGAGGGACAGTGTGTGTGTGTGTGTGTCTGTGTGTGTATGTGTGTGTGTTGTGGTGACTTCTGGCTCGTGGACGTTGGCCAGTGTGTCTGCCGCTGGTTTGGCCCCCGGCCACCGACTCCGGAGTCCTCCCAGCAGTGCTACCGCGGTGACGGTTGCCAAGCGCATAACGACAGGCCTCAGAGTTATTCTACAGTGGCCTCCGCCGATGTTTAGAGAAATGTGTTCTTCAATCAGGCCTCCCATGTTCTGCTGCATGTGACCTTTTTTAACCCTTAAAGGTGTAGGTTTTTGAACGTTCTAAGTTCCGCAACAATTGAAGGTTCTAATTATTACATTAATACACAGGATTAGATGTTAAAATCCCTTGTTCCAAAATCCAAGGTAAAAACACATTCAGAAGCCCCTGCTCAAGTTTAACTTTAAAAAAGCACACTACCCACAAATCCGCCAACAAATGGTCACAAACACAATACAACTGGCCCATCCAACAGCAGTATATAGTATGCGGCATGTCATTGGGGTTATCAAGTGGGCACCCTCATTCACCGATGTTTCGTTAAGTTTGGCCCACGACACCTCATGAAGGCTTAACAGTGAAACCAGCGTCCTGGAGACACTCCCCTCCATGCTGCCACCATATTACCACATTGAAATATCCAATACCCAAAATACTCTTAACCAGCCCAGGCATGGTCAAGGTTGGCTAGGTTGGTCCGTCCCGTTGATGTGGACTGAACCATAGCCATAAAAGCCTTGGCCAACCAACCATCAACCTAGGCACAGCCCATCACAAACAAAAGAAGTTACACAAAACAAATTAGCCAGTTAGCTTACGCCCCATGCTGCCACCATATTACCACAACAAACATCCAAATACCTTTAACCAACCTAGGCATGGTCTAAGTTGGCTAGGTGGGTCCGTCCCGTTGATGCGGACTGAACCATAAACCATAAAAAACCTTAGCCAAGTACCATCAACCTAGGCACAGTCCATCACAAACACAAAACAAATGAGCCAGTTAGCTTACCTTAGCTTGCGCCCCAGGAAGGGTAACTTCTCCTTACCCACAACCATTCGCTTGCCCGTTCTGCTGCTAAAGACATGTTACTAACCACCTGCCTTAGACTTCGACCACAAATGCCCAATTCAGACAGCAAGCCAATAGCAGATCTGGCCACAAACCCACTTGCACCGATTTCAATAGGCCTTAATCGTGCACTCCAACCTCGCTTGGCTGCCTCCTCTGCTATTTCAGTGTATTTAGCTCTCTTCAGCTCATTGGCCACTTCCACTCTGTCTTCCCAAGGAACAGTGAGTTCAATGAAGTAAACTATCTTCTCTGAATCCGACCATAGAATTACGTCGGGTCGTAGTTTAGTACTCACTATAAGTGGAGGTACCGCCATCTGCTGGCCAAGATCAACCTTCATTTCCCAGCCCGCCCCATTTTTCAACTGGCCGGTTTTACACCTGGCCTTCGCGGAACAAGGTTTATCCCCCTGACGTACAAAGTTAATTTGCCTTACCCCTTTACTAGCTGCTAATGAATTGACTTCTCTTCTTTTATCCTCTATTGCCGCTGCCACACATTTCAATACCTGGTTATGACGCCACGTATACCGCCCCTGGGTGAGACTTACCTTGCACCCTGATAGGATATGGTGGAGACTGCCCACACACAAGCAAAGTATGCATTTATCATCCTCACCAAACCATTGACTTAAATTCTTGGGAGATGGGAGCACATCATATGTAGCACCTAACATAAATCTGATCTTACCAGCTTCCATGGCCCATAGATCTTTCCATTTAATCCGTCTTTTTTTCCACCCCTTCCCAGTTCACCCACTGCCCTTGTTTTGCCTGCGACACTGCCTTAGTACATCTTACAGCCTCCTCCTGTCTATGCATTTCCTCTACTACCATTTTCCTCTTTTCTCCTGCAGAAGCCTTACTCCACAAGGGTTTTCTCATGCCCACCCCTAGACCCCCCCCGGCCGTGCTGCACATGGCCCATTATATCCCTATGCTTCAAAGCTGATTGAGCTTGCTTAACTGCCTGCTCTGGGTTCCACTCTCTCCCTGCATTAACTGTGGGTGCAACTTTCCTCACCACTGGGTCCTTGGACTGAGTAAGAGTCATTTCCAATCTAGCCTTAGCACACTTAAATTCCTCTGTCAGACTAGATATTGGCAACTCTACAATGCCCTTCCCATACAAGGCTACACTGCTTAAGCAGCATGGGACTCCGAGCCATTTTCTGACAAAGGAGTTGATCATTTTTTCCAACCTCTCTACCTTTGACAGAGGAACTTCATAAACTGTCACTGGCCACATTAGCCGAGGCAATAAACCAAACTGCAAACACCACAGCTTGAGCTTACCTGGCAGCCCTGACTTGTCAATTTTTGCAATACCTTGCCTAGTGACCTGTCTCAAGTCTTCAACCTGTGATTTACCACTAAGGCTTGCATCATACCACCTTCCCAGACTCTTCACTGGTTTCTCCAGAACTGTGGGAATCACCTCTTTATTTAGGGCAAACTTCTTATCTATTACCTTCCCTTTAACAATTGAGAGACTCCTAGACTTACTTGGTTTCACCTTTATTCTGGCCCATTGCAGATTGCTATTTAACTTATCCAGCAACCTGTAGGTGCATGGAACGGTTGACGTCAAGGTTGTCATGTCGTCCATGAAAGCCCTAATCGGGGGGAGGCGTGGCCCTCCCTGCAACTTCTCCCCACCCACTACCCATTTTGAGGCCCTAATGATGACCTCCATTGCCATTGTAAAAGCAAGTGGGGAGATGGTACATCCTGCCATGATTCCTATCTCGAGTTGTTGCCACCCTGTGGTGTAATCAGCTGTAGTAAAACATAATTGAATATCCAGAAAGTATGCTTTTACTAGGCTTTTAATGCTACCCGGGATTCTGAAATAATCAAAGGCCTCCCACAACAGACTATGCGGCACAGACCCAAAAGCATTAGCCAAATCCAAGAACACAACGTGCAGGTCTCTCTTCTCATGCTTTGCTAATTGAATTTGGTGCCAAACCATGCTGGTATGCTCTAAGCACCCGGAGAAGCCAGGAATTCCAGCTTTTTGCACCGTGGTATCAATTAATTTATTCCTTTCAAGGTAATTTGTCAGTCTCCGTGCCACCACACTGAAGAAAACCTTCCCTTCAACATTCAGTAGACTAATTGGCCTAAATTGATTAATCTCCACTGCATCCTTTTCTTTGGGAATAAATATTCCCCCAGCCCTCCGCCAAGCCTTGGGAAAACTCTGCTTTTTCCAAACTATCTTCATCAATTGCCATAGAAATCTTAAAACATCTGGTGCACTCTTATACAACCGGTAGGGCACTCCATTAGGTCCTGGGGCTGAAGAGGCCCTTGCACGTTTTATTACTTCTTGCACCTCTTTCCACTTTGGTGGACTATCGTCGCATTGGCTACTTAATTCACCAATAGGTGGGATATCAGCAGGAAGTACCATCTCTCTGAACCGCTCCCTATCTTTGTTCACTCCCTCTAAATACTCCTCAAGCTTCTGCTTAGGTTCCAAAAGACTACCACTCTTCTGCATTACGAATAAAGACTTAATAAACTTAAATGGGTCTTTATAGAATGCTAGTCGAGCTTGTGATTTCTTCTTACTATTTTTCCTAATATTTTCAGCTCTTCTTAGCACTGCCAACCGCTCCCTCACATCTGCCTGTAGACAGTCAATACCTTCCTTCTCATCATCTGTAGCTTTTCTCCACTGCTTCTTAAGCTGCCTCCTCTCCTTGATAGGTTTATCTATCTCCTGCTGGCGCCTATATTTGACTACCTCATGTTGCCGTTTTGTCCTTATCTCAATAGTCCCAAATCTTTCCTTACCATAGCTATAAATAATGTCTCCCATTTTCTCTAATTTGCTTTCAGCCGTCCCCTTGAGCTGACCCAGGATGCTGACCAAATCACTATTAACATCTTCCCACATTCTACATTCTGCTGCGCCTGGCCATCTAACCCCAGGCTTATGACTATTAATCTTCTCCCTCCTTGGCTGACTGGCCTCTCTTTCTGCCTCAGTGCTAGAACTTTCCTCAACAACAGGAGTGCTGATGTCCTGCGAAAATTCTATGTTGCTGCATGTGACCCTTTTTAAGATGCAGAGAGAAAAGAACGCAAAGACTTTATATAAATATATCTCCTGTTTGCTTTTTATATCTTTCTTCTTATGTTATTTTTATGTCTGCTGTCCCTCTTTCCTTGCCTCACTTCTCTCTGCTTACTATTAATATAATTAATTAACTTAGATTAAGTGGCCCCTTTTACACACACACACACACACACACACTTTCAAAGAGTTTTATTTTCTGTCTGAGAAGAACACACACACACACTCATCCATAAGGAACATAAGGATTTTTTCCTGTTCCCTCTCTCTCTGTTTCTCTCTCTCTCTCACTCTCTCTTTCTTCATCTTCCCTCCATCATGTCCGTCTCTGATGTGTCGTGCCTCTGCTCTGGTTTGCAGGGTGGCGACAGACCATAATATTGACAACACCACGGCGATCCTGAGAGAGTGGCTGATCCAGGTCCAGAGCCTCTATCACTATGTGGAGTGGAGACCACAGGAGGAGCCAAGGTATTATACACACATATATACACACACACACATACTGTACACACACACACACACACACACACACACACATACACAAATACTAACACACACACACCTGCAGACGCAAAAACACTAGCACGTACGCACACAAACACACACATATATATATATAGATAGATACTTCATATCTAAAGATTAAAGAGTTCTGATTCGGTCCAAGTCAGAGTATCTTAGAGGTGGAGAATCTGTATAAGATTAAAGAGTAATTTGTAGCTATTACGTTTGTTCTCATTGGTGATTGGGCAGTAACACTAACAGGATGCATTTAACTGTATTCCTCATGTGTGCATATGCCTGAATGTATCTAACATGTTCGTATATGCCTGAATGTATATTAGTATATCATATGTGCATGCCTGAATGTATACCACTATATCATATGTACATGCCTGAATGTATAAACCTATATCGTGTGTGTGTGTGCGTGCGCTTGTGTTTGTTAGTGGCTACGAGGACGAGATGGGCCCGAAGCACTGGACCAACCTGCGCTACGAGCATGTGATGAAGCTGCGGCAGGCCGCACTGGACGCTGCCCGCGAGATGTGGTCCGACTACTTCCTGGTGCGTCACTCTAATCCTTCCCCTCTTTCGGTCAAAATGATTTCCCCTATCAACCTAAACACGTTCTCTTTATTACCATATAAATACATTCGACTCATTGTCCCAGAGCCCTCAGAACATGCAAATCCGAATGCACATCTTTGCACATCTGTTTGTATTTGTAGCAAATTCGGCGGCCAGCGTGTCAAACTAATTTGTCTTGATACGTGTTACATCTTAAAATAAGACAGGCTGCAAATACATTCAATCAAAATGATCTTATGAGATTAAGAGAGTGCCGCTAGGGAAGTCTTTTTTTCCCCTCCAAAAAAACCCCCAATACCAACTAGATTTTAATACAAGATACAAGGAAGTTTATTGTCACATGCATATAGTTACTGGATGTAAGAAATGCAGTGAAATTATGTCTGGTGTCAGCCTATTTGTGCATTTATGGGGGGGGGGGGGGTGTAAAAAGTGCAGTAGAAGAGGGGTTTAGTAGATTAAGTGGCAAGGGCTGCATAAGAAAGGTGGGGGAGGATTGGGATTGGGGTGTGTGTGTGTGTGTGTGTGTGTGTGTGTGTGTGTTTTGACGTATGATGAAATAAGAAAATAAATTAAGGTCTGTAGCATAGGGAGAGGGATGTAAAAGTGCTAGAGTCATGTAGGTGTGTGTGTGTGGGGGGGTCATGAGTGCTGAGGAGTGAATGAGTGCAAAGTCAGTATAGTGTGAGTTCAGGTTTGGGAAATGTTTGAGAGTGCTGAGGACTGAATGTGTGCAAAGTCAGTATAGTGTGAGTTCAGGGTTGGAAAATGTTTGAGAGTGCTGAGGAGTGAATGTGTGCAAAGTCAGTATAGTGTGAGTTCAGAGTTTGGATGGCCTGGACATAAAAACTTCTCCTGAGTCTCTCTTTTCTGTCTTTGTGACTACATAGGCATCTTCTTGATTTCAGTGGTAGGAATAATCCATTGTTAGGATGAGAAGAGTCCTTCAGAATCTTTTGGGCTCTTAGGAGTACTCTTCTGGAATAGATATCTTGTAGAGCAGGGAGTTGAGTTCTTATAGTACGTTCAGCTGAGCGCAGAGTACTACAATCTCTAACTGTGGAGTTCCCATACCAGGTGATGATGCTACCAGTTAGAACACTCTCAACCGCTGAAGTGTAGAAGGCCTTCATGATGGATGTAGAAACTTTAAATTTCCTTAGCTGACGAAGGAAGTAGAGTCGTTGTCTGGACTTCTTCAGAACATATTGAGTGTTAACAGTCCATGTTAAGTCTTCAGTAATGTGGACAACAAGGTATTTAAAACTTGTGACTCTCTCTACAGGTTGCCCGCTGATCATTAGTGGGGTGTAACTGTAGTTCTGCTGCTTCCTTCTGTAATCCACTACCATTTCCTTGGTTTTATTGACATTCAGTGTCAAGCTGTTAGATTGACACCACTGTGCCACCTCATCAACCTGATCCAAGTAGAGCTGTTCATTGTTGTTACTAATCAGGCCCAAGATCACTGTGTCATCTGCAAACTTGATGATGGAGGTATGACTACTGTTGGCTTTGCAGTCATGTGTGTAGATGTTGTACAGCAGTGGACTCAAAACACAGCCTTGGGGAGCACCAGTGCTGATGGTTAATGAGTCAGATGTCAGACCCCCCACTCTAACCACTTGTGAATGGTTGGTGAGGAAGTCAAATATCCAGTGACACAGGGTGGTGTTCAGTCCTAAGGCCTTCATCTTTGTGACCAAGGTGAGAGGTACTATCGTGTTGAATGCTGAACTAAAGTCAATGAACAGTATCCTCACATAATTCCCATTCCCCTCCTCCAGGTGAGTTAAGGTGGTGTGCATGAGGTTTGAGATGGCATCCTCTGTAGACCTGTTGGCTCTGTAAGCAAATTGGAGGGGGTCGAAGGAGGCAGGGAGGGATGAGCAGATAATGTTTTTCACAAGCTTCTCAAAACACTGTAGACGTTAGGGCTACTGGGTGGTAGTCATTCAGACATGATGGACTTTTGTTTTTCGGTACTGGAACAATAACAGACTGCTTGAGGCAAGTAGGAACGGTCTCTTGAGCCAATGATGTGTTAAAGATATAAGTGAACACAGGAGCTAACTGAGCAGCGCAGGATTTCAAAACGCTGTTAGAAATTCCATCCGGTCCAGCAGCTTTTCTACAATTAACCCTCCTAAAGGCATTGCTCACATCGACCTCAGAGACACAGAAAGGTCATGATTTAATAATATAATATAAGATAAATAAGACTTGGTTGGATAAGCAGTTTTTGCAGTGCAAGTCAAGAAGTCAGGGTCTTCCTACTCTCAGTTCTGTAAACGCAGAAGTCTGTGAGTCTGCTTGTACAAAATATCAAATAAACAGCCAAACTGAGAGGTGACCAAAACACTACATAGTAGTTCAGCGTTTTGAGTGTTAATGTAACTTTAGAGAGAGAGAGTGTGTGTGTGTGTGTGTGTGTGTGTGTGTGTGAGAGAGAGATTCAATTACATTCGGCAGATCTGCAGGTAAGCTTAAAATCATGACCTTGAGATGTCTAGTAATAAGAGACTGTTCTCTTCTCGCACTGGCCAGACACACTGGCAGTTCATGGATCAAAATATTCCAGCAGAAGTGCACATTTGTTTGTGTGTGTGTGTGTGTTTGTGTGTGTGTGTGTGTGTGTCTGTGTCTGTGTCTGTGTCTGTGTTGTCTGAAGCATATTTTCCAAGATCATGCTTCATCTGTAAATAAAATTTGGGGCAGCCGTGGCCTACTGGTTAGCACTTCGGACCTGTAACCGGAGGGTTGCCGGTTCGAACCCCGACCAGTAGGCACGGCTGAAGTGCCCTTGAGCAAGGCACCTAACCCCTCACTGCTCCCCGAGCGCCGCTGTTGATGCAGGCAGCTCACTGCGCCGGGATTAGTGTGCTTCACCTCACTGTGTGTACACTGTGTGCTGTGTGTGTTTCACTAATTCACGGATTGGGATAAATGCAGAGACCAAATTTCCCTCACGGGATCAAAAGAGTATATATACTTATACTTACTTATACTTAAAAAAAGTAAAAGTCACTCTCTCACTGGACAAGGCAACTCATGTACCAGCATACATTTAAATCTGGAACCGGTCACTGCATCTAAAACGGCACGGCGTCTTCGGAATAAGTCCCGATTTTAAAAATAAGCCAATGTTTTTTAATCACATTCTTTCAAATTACAGCTCTTTTGGAGAAATGACTCCTTTGACTTTACTCATAGTTACGGGTTTCGCGTGGCTTTGATCAGCACACTGGCTTTTGCAATGTACTGTTCATGCAATGGATCTACCATATCATAAGAGTCTACTGTTTCACTCTCTCTCTCTCTTTCTCTCTCTCTCTCCCCCCCTCCCTTCTCTTTCTAGCTCGCTGTCTAGCTATGTGTGTGTGTGTGTGTGTGTGTGTGTGTGTGTGTGTGTGTGTGTGTGTTTGCGTGTGCATGTTTGTGTGTATGTGTGTGTGCCTGTCTGTGTGTGTGTGCGCTCACACTTCTGCGTTTGAGCCAAACCACAACATAAATGTTCTTGGTCAGCTTTTGATCCCTCTCTGGACTGCGCTGGGCAAGTGTGCCAGGCTGGTGTGACCACCCTCTGCCCCAGAGTGGCTGAATGCAGTACTGCAGTTTTTGGTCTAACAACCGGCTGTCTGCATGTGACTTACACAGTGGCATAATCCTCAACAGAAATAAACAAACTAAATCTCATTTCAGATGAAGATTTAAGGGGGAGCTGTGCTCTCACATTCACTGTGTATTTATCTCTCTGTACGTCCGTCTGTCTGTCTCTCTCTTTCTTTCTCTCTTTCTGTCTATCTATCTCTAATTTCCCCTTGGGGATCAATAAAGTATCTATCTATCTTCATTCTCTCTCAAATTCACTGTGGATCCCCCCCTTTCTCTCTCTCTCTCTCTCTCTCTCTCTCTCTATAGTTGGTTGACTGTGATAACCTGTTGACGGACCCTGACGTTCTGTGGAAGCTGATTCAGGAGGATAAGACCATCGTGGCGCCCATGCTGGAGTCTAGAGCCGCCTACTCCAACTTCTGGTGTGGGATGACCTCACAGGTACACAAGGGTGTGTGTGGGGAAGCGTGTGTGTGTTCCAAGTTTTGAACTTTTGCTCCAAGTTATTAACACCCCCCCCAAAACACACACACACACACTTCCTGCAACTATATATGTAAGGGATAATGGACGACACAGTGGTCTGTTCACAGAAGTTAATGCACGGTTGAGGTTGTAAAACGGCCCCGACGCGAAGCGGAGGGCCGTTTAAACCTCGTAAGTGCATTAATTTCTGTGAACAGACCACCATGGAGTCCATTATCCCGCTTATTCCACTGTTGCCACTTACGTTGTGTTCATTTCCTGTTACAATTTAAACGTTTTAATCGCTTTAAAAAACTGTCTTGTTTGTAGAACTAATTTCTTCCGACACATATCAACTCATTTCTCAACTTGCAGGACAAACTGCCATTACTAGTTCTAAATGGATGGTTGCTACGGCCAAAGGCCAGTCGTTAGTTCTATCTCTCCGGTTGTCAAGCGGGCATATCCCAAGATTCTGATGAACTTTAGCTTTGAAACATCACTATTTTACTTAGCCTGCTGTCATCCATCAAGCTAAAAGCCACCTCCGTCATATGCTACAATGTTGCCATGTTCTGAACGTCTGCATTTTACAACTCGGATGCAACATGACAGTTCATTTAAACTTAACGAGTTCGGCGAATTAATATACAAGTGTGATACGGCCAAAAAAATGGATCTACTTCATACACTGTAGGTGTGCAAATAACATACAGTTAATGGTCGTTCTAAATTACGTAGGACAATGGGAAATTCAACCAAGCAGTGAAATAAGTGTGTGTGTGTGTGTGTGTATGTGTGTGTCTGTGTGTGTGTGTGTGTGTGTGTGTGATCAATACTTGAGGACCAAAATTGCTAAGGGTGTGTTCCAACTCATCAATGTGAGAACACTTTTTCCCCCACAAATATCCTGCAATTTTGTGTCTGTGTTTGGTGTGTGTGTGTGTGTGGGGTGGGGGGTGTGTGTGTGTGTGTGTTACACATGTACTCAGCTATTCATACCATGGGTGTGTGTTTCTCATCGTAAAGTCGTTATCCACAATCAGCGGGTATCTTTGAGGGTTGTGTCCCTCACATGGTCCTCAAAAGTATATGATAAACTATACGCTAAGTGTGTGACCACAGTGTGGACAGTGTATAAATATATACCCATACATACATACATACATACATACATGCATACATTGGTGGGTGTGTTTCCTCAGCCTGAAAGACTCTCTTCATGTGGTCCCCATATGTCTGAAGCTAATTGTGGGTTGTAGTCATTTCTAGAAGTTAGTGTACAGTAATGGTCCTGTGGCCGATGTGCCGTATATACTGTATATATTTATCTTCATGTGTCTGAACATGTAAGTCCATTGCAATGGTCAGGGCATCGGATCACTCACAGAAGTTTCTGTAATACGGCCTCTGGACTGTATGGCTGTTCACATAGGAATTTACTCTGTGTGTGTGTGTGTGTGTGTGTGTGTGTGTCTGTCTGTGTGTGTTCATCTGTTTATTCACCCGTGTGTGTGTGTGTGTGTGTGTGTGTGTGTGTGTGTGTGTGTGTGTGTGTGTGTGTGTGTTCATCTGTTTATTCACCCATGTGTGTGTGTGTTCATGTTCATCTGTTTATTCACCCATGTGTGTGTGTTGTGTGTGTGTGTGTGTTCATCTGTTTATTCACCCTTGTGTGTGTGTGTGTGTGTGTGTGTGTGTGTGTGTGTGTGTGTGTATGTGTGTGTATGTGTGTGTGTGTGTGTGTTCATCTGTTTATTCACCCATGTATGTGTGTGTGTGTGTGTGTGTGGTGTGTGTGTGTGTGTGTGTGTGTGTGTGTGTGTGTTCATGTGTTCATCTGTTTATTCACCCATGTGTGTGTGTGTGTGTGTGCGCATGTGTGCATCTGTTTATTCACCCGTGTGTGTGTGTGTGTGTGTGTGTGTGTGTGTTTTGGGTGGGGGATCCTAATTGTTTTCATTCAGTATCTGAAGGCCTACCCAGTCCCCATGACCCGAGGCACTAATGCATTCCCTGGAGAAAGTGGTGTGTGTGTGTGTGTGTGTGTGTGTGTGTGTGTGTGTGTGTGTGTGCATCTATTTATTCACCCGCGTGTGTGTGTGTGTGTGTGTGTGTGTGTGTGTGTGTGTGTGTGTGTGTGTGTGTGTGTGTGTGTGTGCCTTCCCCTTCTCAGGGCTACTACAGGCGCACGCCGGCCTACATGCCCATGCGTCGTCAGGAGCGACGGGGCTGCTTCGCCGTACCCATGGTCCACTCCACCTTCCTGGTGGACCTGCGCAAGGAGGCGGCGCGCCAGCTGGCCTTCTACCCGCCACACCCCGACTACTCCTGGGCCTTCGACGACGTCATCGTGTTCGCCTTCTCCGCCCGCATGGCAGGTGCGAGCAACCCAAAAGGGCACGTGTTACCCCGCTGCTCATCCAGCTACACTGGCAGTTCC